>NC_092089.1:89727336-89729836 GCF_045679555.1 Salvelinus alpinus
TACAGTTTGAGTGTATTTCTGTCTGTTTATGTCTCTCTCTGTCGTCAGGGAAACCCAGATGTTTCAGATTACCGGAATATCAATATTTGTTGTGTTTACAAACAACTCAGCGCTATTTAGGATGATCTTAACGTGTTATATAAGGGTTGCACTCTGTCTCCCTCCCTCTTTTAAATGAAGTGGTCATATAAGGTAAGGCCAGGAGGTTTTTCTGGAAATACGTTTCATGTCTAATATTAAATCTGTAGGTTTTTAATTTGCCTAACTCTCCGTGGATGCATCTTTACTACAACACCCTGCCTCCTCTTGAAATATCTACGTCTGTTGTTTAGACGGTGGGGCTTGTCTTCCATTTGTGAAGAATCACACCACTCAAAGTGTTCCTTATTTAACCTCTTTTCAACCTTGTAATTACAGTTGGTAGAGATAGCAACAGCATAATGTTATACTGTCTACGTCCACATGGCACCCTATTCCCTACATAGTGCACTACTTTAGACCAGAGCCCTATGGCACCCTATTCCCTACATAGTGCACACTACCTGATCAAAAGTAACGCACTATATAGGGAATAGTGTCACGCCCTGATCTGTTTCACTTCACCTGTCCTTGTGATTGTCTCCACCCCACTCCAGGTGTCGCTTATTTCCCCCCCC
Organism: Salvelinus alpinus; assembly: GCF_045679555.1. Taxonomy (NCBI): domain Eukaryota; kingdom Metazoa; phylum Chordata; class Actinopteri; order Salmoniformes; family Salmonidae; genus Salvelinus; species Salvelinus alpinus. The sequence goes on from NC_092089.1 coordinate 89,727,993, forward strand.
CCGGTGTATTTATCCCTGTGTTTCCTGTCTCTCTGCTGACAGTTCGTCTTGTCTTGTCAACCAGCGTGTTTTTACCCGTGCTCCTGGTTTGTCCTATCTCTCTTTTGCTAGTCCTCCTGGTTTTTCCCTGACTCTGAACCCGCCTGCCTGACCATACTGCCTGCCCTGACCTCGAGCCTGCCTGCCACTCTGTACCTCCTGGACTCTGACCTTGTTGATGATCTTTTGCCTGTCCACGACCATTCTCCATTCTCTTCTTCTCTTGCCTGACAGTGTTGTGTTCCACTGTAACGACAGTGTTGTGTTCCACTGTAACGACAGGGTTGTGTTCCACTGTAACGACAGTATTGTGTTCCACAGGGTTGTGTTCCACTGTAACGACAGTATTGTGTTCCACTGTAACGACAGTGTAACGACAGTGTTGTGTTCCACTGTAACGACAGTGTTGTGTTCCACTGTAACGACAGTGTTGTGTTCCTCTGTAACGACAGTGTTGTGTTCCACTGTAACGACAGTGTTGTGTTCCACTGTAACGACAGTGTAACGACAGTGTTGTGTTTCACTGTAACGACAGTGTTGTGTTCCACTGTAACGGCAGTGTTGTGTTCCACTGTAACGGCAGTGTTGTGTTCCACTGTAACGACAGTGTAGTGTTCCACTGTAACGACAGTGTTGTGTTCCACTGTAACGGCAGTGTTGTGTTCCACTGTAACGACAGTGTTGTGTTCCACTGTAACGACAGTGTTGTGTTCCTCTGTAACGACAGTGTTGTGTTTCACTGTAACGACAGTGTTGTGTTTCACTGTAACGACAGTGTTGTGTTCCACTGTAACGACAGTGTTGAAATCCATGCATTGTAACTCATACAGAAAATATGTTTAACCATCTGTCTCCAAATATCCATGGCCTTTCGTGACTAACGTAATCAACTTCACAAAGGCTTCAACATTCTCCTCTCTCCCCGGCACCCTCCTTTACCTCCTGTACCCAGTACTGGTATCCTCTCTCCCCGACACCCTCCTTTACCTCCTCTACCCAGTACTGGTATCCTCTCTCCCCGACACCCTCCCTTACCTCCTGTACCCAGTACTGGTATCTTCTCTCCCCGACACCCTCCTTTACCTCCTCTACCCAGTACTGGTATTCTCTCTCCCAACACCCTCCTTTACCTCCTGTACCCAGTACTGGTATCCTCTCTCCCCGACACCCTCCTTTACCTCCTCTACCCAGTACTGGTATTCTCTCTCCCCGACACCCTCCCTTACCTCCTGTACCCAGTACTGGTATCTTCTCTCCCCGACACCCTCCTTTACCTCCTCTACCCAGTACTGGTATTCTCTCTCCCCGACACCCTCCCTTACCTCCTGTACCCAGTACTGGTATCCTCTCTCCCCGACACCCTCCTTTACCTCCTGTACCCAGTACTGGTATCCTCTCTCCCCGACACCCTCCTTTACCTCCTGTACCCAGTACTGGTATCCTCTCTCCCCGACACCCTCCTTTACCTCCTGTACCCAGTACTGGTATTGTTGAGTGAGACGGATATAAAAAAACACACTTCTCTAGCGGACGGTAAATCCCAGGTTATTTCTAGTATTGACTCACGATGTGTTTGGCAGATTTAGGAGCGTACAGGTCACTGTTTTTCACTAATTGAGCCTGTAGCCTTGTACCTGCCTGAGTGGAGCAATGAGTCAGAGAGGAGTGTGTGTGTGTGTGGGAAATGAAAGAGAGAGAGAGATTGAGGGAGGAAGAGAGATGAGAGAGAGAGGGAAGGAGGGAGGGAAATGAGAGAGAGAGAGAGAGAGAGAGAGAGGGAAGGAAGGAGGGAAATGAGAGAGAGA
>NC_092089.1:89739836-89749836 GCF_045679555.1 Salvelinus alpinus
GGACAGACTGAACACTGGCCTGGACAGAACAGGACAGACTGATCACTGGCCTGGACAGAACAGGACAGACTGAACACAGGCCTGGACAGAACAGGACAGACTGAACACAGGCCTGGACAGAACAGGACAGACTGATCACTGGCATGGACAGAACAGGACAGACTGAACACTGGCCTGGACAGAACAGGACAGACTGATCACTGGCCTGGACAGAACAGGACAGACTGATCACTGGCCTAGACAGAACAGGACAGACTGATCACTGGCCTGGACAGAACAGGACAGACTGAACACTGGCCTGGACAGAACAGGACAGACTGAACACTGGCCTGGACAGAACAGGACAGACTGAACACTGGCCTGGATACAACAGGACAGACTGATCACTGGCCTGGACAGAACAGGACAGACTGAACACTGGCCTGGACAGAACAGGACAGACTGAACACTGGCCTGGATACAACAGGACAGACTGATCACTGGCCTGGACAGAACAGGACAGACTGAACACTGGCCTGGACAGAACAGGACAGACTGAACACTGGCCTGGACAGAGCAGGACAGACTGAACACTGGCCTGGACAGAACAGGACAGACTGAACACTGGCCTGGACAGAACAGGACAGACTGATCACTGGCCTGGACAGAACAGGACAGACTGATCACTGGCCTAGACAGAACAGGACAGACTGATCACTGGCCTGGACAGAACAGGACAGACTGAACACTGGCCTGGACAGAACAGGACAGACTGAACACTGGCCTGGACAGAACAGGACAGACTGAACACTGGCCTGGATACAACAGGATAGACTGATCACTGGCCTGGACAGAACAGGACAGACTGAACACTGGCCTGGACAGAACAGGACAGACTGAACACTGGCCTGGATACAACAGGACAGACTGATCACTGGCCTGGACAGAACAGGACAGACTGAACACTGGCCTGGACAGAACAGGACAGACTGAACACTGGCCTGGACAGAGCAGGACAGACTGAACACTGGCCTGGACAGAACAGGACAGACTGAACACTGGCCTGGACAGAACAGGACAAACTCATACTGAACACAATGATTTCACCTCACATGTGAATTGCAGTTTCACATGTGAAAAACATTCAGGGGAAATCAATCACATGTGAAAATCTAATTTGCAGGTTAAGCAGGTTAACATGTAAGAAAACTTCACGTTTGAAAATCTCACTTTCATGTGTGGAATTTGCATTTTAACATGTGAAAAACATTCACATGAAAATCGCATTTGCAGTTCCATATATTTAACGTATGAATCTCACCGACTGCGAGCCAGGCTTTATCGCTCGACCTCACTAATGTTCCTGTGGCTGAATGGAAGAAAGTCCCCTCAGCAATGTTCCAACATCTAGTGGAAAACCTTTCCAGAAGAGTGGAGACTATTATAGCAGCATAGGGGGGGGAACAACTCCATTTTAATGACCATGATTTTGGAATGAGTTGTTCGACGAGCATCTGTCCACATACTGTTGGTATTTGGTATTTTATTAGGATCCCCAGTATCCTGTTGCAGAAGCAACAGCTACTCTTCCTGGGGTTCCACACAGAACACAAAACACAGAACACAAAACACAGAACACAGAACACAGAACACAGAACACAGAACACGAAACATGATACAGAATGATATAATACAGAACATCATTAGACAAGAACAGCTCAAGGACAGAGCTACATACATTTTTAAAAAGGCACACGTAGCCTACATATCAATGCATACACACAAACTATCTAACGTCAAATAGGATAATGTAGTGTATATACTGTATTCTAGTCAAGGCCATCCTATTCAACTATTACTGTACATATACTATTCTATCCTACACATTCTTCAGATATACTATATATTCTATCAATACACTGTCCATATTATTACCTAAAATGGATCAATTGAAAGTGTGGGTTCACAGCTCCAATCTAGATGTGTTGGTCATTACTGAGACGTGGTTAAGAAAGAGTGTCTTGAATACTGATGTTAACCTTTCTGGTTATAACCTTTTTCGGCAAGACAGATCTTCCAAAGGTGGTGGAGTGGCAATCTTTACCAAAGATTACCTTCAGTGCTCGGTTGTTTCCAGCAAGTCTGTCCCCAAACAATTTGATTTGCTGGTTTTAAACATTAAACTTTTAAATAACTCTTTGTTGACTGTTGCTGGGTGTTAAAGGCCACAATCAGCACTGGCCTGTACCCTACCTGCCCTAAGCTCTCTCCTGGCCCCTTACACTAAGTCTGAATTTGTTCTGCTAGGTGACCTAAACTGGGACATGCTTAAACCACCTGACCAAGCCCTAAAGCAATGGGACTCCCTAAATATGTCTCAGATTATTACTAATCCCACAAGGTATGACTCCAAACACCCAGAAAAGGCTACTCTCCTCGATGTTATCCTCACAAATAATCCTGATAGGTATCAGTCTGGTGTTTTCTGTAATGACCTTCGTGATCCCTGTTATACGGTCTATGTTCGTAATGGCTGCTCAGTGAAACGACCAGTCCTGGTTTGTCATAAACTCTTGTTAATAAACAACTTTAATGAGCAAGCCTTCCTTCATGAACTGGCCTCTGTAAAATGGTATAGAATCAGCTTGATCCCCTCTGTCGAAGACGCCTGGACCTTCTTGTACTATATCTTCAGTGGTATTGTTAACAAACACGCCCCCATAAAGAAAATGAGAATTAAAAACAGGTTCAGTCCCTGGTACGACCGTGATCTGGCAGAGTTACTCCACCTTAAGAATTTCATCTGACAAATCGCTCGGCACACCCATACTCAGGCTGACTGGCTCTCGTTCAGGCTGATGAGAAATAAGTGCACTCCGGCTATCCGGAAGGCCAAAGTTAGTTACTTTAAGGAGCAGTTCTCTCTCTGTGGGTTTAAACCCCAAGAAGGTCTGGAAAACGGTTAAAGACCAGGAGAATAAACCCTCCTCTTCACAGCTGCCCATGTCCCTTAATGTTGATGATGTGGTTGTTACTGACAAGAAGCACATGGCTGAGCTCTTTAATCACCACATCATTAAGTCAGGATTCCTATTTGACTCAGCCATGCCTCCTTGCCCGTCCAGCATTTCCTCATCTCCCACCCCTTCTAATGCGACTATCCCCGATGCTTCTCCCTCTCTTTCCCCTGCCCCGCTACAAAGTTTCTCCCTGCAGTCAGTCACTGAGTCCGAGGTGCTAAAGGAGCTCCTTAAACTTGACCCCCAAAAAACATCTGGGTCAGATGGTTTAGACCCTTTCTTCTTTAAGGTTGCTGCCCCTATCATCGCCAAGCCTATCTCTGATCTTTTTAACCTGTCTCTCCTTTCTGGGGAGGTTCCCATGGCTTGGAAGGCAACCATGGTTCGTCCTTTATTTAAAGGGGGAGATCAAGCAGATCCTAACTGTTATAGGCCAATTTCTATTTTGCCCTGTTTATCAAAAGTGTTGGAAAAACTTGTCAATAATCAACTGACTGGCTTTCTTGATGTCTATAGTATTCTCTCTGGTATGCAATCTGGTTTCTGCTCAGGTTATGGATGTGTCACTGCAACCTTAAAGGTCCTCAATGATGTCACCATTGCCCTTGATTCTATTTTAATTGACTTGGCCAAAGATTTTGATACGGTAGACCATTCCATTCTTGTTGGCCGACTAAAGAGTATTGATGTATCTGAGGGGTCTTTGGCCTGGTTTGCTAACTACCTCTCTCAAAGAGTGCAGTGTATAAAGTCAGAACATCTGCTGTCTCAGCCACTGCCTGTCACCAAGGGAGTACCCCAAGGCTCGGTCCTAGGTCCCACGCTCTTTTCAATTTACATCAACAACATAGCTCAAGCAGTAGGAAGCTCTCTCATCCATTTATATGCACACAATACAGTCTTATACTCAGCTGGCCACTCCCCAGATTTTGTGTTAAACGCTCTACAACAAATCTTTCTTAGTGTCCAGCTAGCTTTCTCTGCCCTTAACCTTGTTCTGAACACCTCCAAAACAAAGGTCATGTGGTTTGGTAAGAAGAATGCCCCTCTCCCCACAGGTGTGATTACTACTTCTGAGGGTTTAGAGATTGAAGTAGTCACCTCATGCAGGGACTTGGGAGTATGGCTAGATGGTACACTGGTACACTGTCCTTCTCTCAGCACATATCAAAGCTGCAGGCTAAAGTTAAATCTAGACTTGCTTGCCTCTATCGTAATCGCTCCTCTTTCACCCCAGCTGCCAAACTAACCCTGGTTCAGATGACCATCCTACCCATGCTAGATTACGGAGACGTAATTTATAGATCGGCAGGTAAGGGTGCTCTCGAGCGACTAGATGCTCTTTACCATTCGGCCATCAGATTTGCCACCAATGCTCCTTATAGGACACATCACTGCACTCTATACTCCTCTGTAAACTGGTCATCTCGCAAGACCCACTGGTTGATGCTTATGTATAAAACCCTCCTAGGCCTCAATCTCCCCTATATAAGATACCTACTGCAGCCCTCATCCTCCACATACAACACCCGTTCTGCCAGGTACACTCTGTTAAAGGTCCCCAAAGCACACACATCCCTGGGTCACTCCTCTTACCATGTTTTGTGCTGCTGCCATGTTGTGCTGCTGCCATGTTGTGTTGCTACCATGTTGTTGTCATGTTGTGTTGCTACCATGCTGTGTTTTCATGTGTTGCTGCCATGCTATGTTGTTGTCTTAGGTGTCTCTTTATGTAGTGTTGTGGTGTCTCTCCTGTCATGATGTGTGTGTTGCTGCCATGCTATGTTGTTGTCTTAGGTGTCTCTTTATGTAGTGTTGTGGTGTCTCTCCTGTCATGATGTGTGTGTTGCTGCCATGCTATGTTGTTGTCTTAGGTGTCTCTTCATGTAGTGTTGTGGTGTCTCTCCTGTCATGATGTGTGTGTTGCTGCCATGCTATGTTGTTGTCTTAGGTGTCTCTTTATGTAGTGTTGTGGTGTCTCTCCTGTCATGATGTGTGTGTTGTCCAATATTTTTATTTTTATTTGTATTTTCAATCCCAGCCCCCGTCCCAGCAGGGGGCTTTTTTCCCTTTTGGTAGGCCGTCATTATAAATAAGAATTGAACTGACTTATTAAATATTGAATGTTGGTGTATATATATTGTCTATACATCCCATCATATATACAGCTCTGGAAAAAATTAAGAGTCCACTGAAAAATGTACAGTTTCTCTATATTTTGCTACTGTTCAAAAGTGTGGGGTCACTTAGAAATGTCCTTGTTTTTGAATGAAAAGCACATTTGTCCATTAAAATAACATCAAATTGATTGATCAGAAGTACAGTGTAGACATTGTTAATGTTGTAAATGACTATTGTAGTTGGAAACGGCAGATTCGGCGTACAGAGGCCCATTATCAGCAACCATCACTCCTGTGTTCCAATGGCACGTTGTGTTAGCTAATCCAGGTTGATCATTTTAAAAGGCTAATTGATCATTAGAAACCATTTTGCAATTATGTTAGCACAGCTGAAAACTGTTGTCCTGATTAAAGAAGCAATAAAACTGGCCTTCTTTAGTCTAGTTGAGTATCTGGAGTATCAGCATTTTTGGGTTCGATTACAGGCTCAAAATTGTCAGAAACCAATAACCTTTTTCTGAAACTCATCAGTCTATTCTTGTTCTGAGAAATGAAGGCTATTCCATGCAAGAAACTTCCAAGAAACTGAAGATCTCATACAACGCTGTGTACTACTCCCTTCACAGAACAGCACAAACTGGCGCTAACCAGAATAGAAGGAGAATTGGGAGGCCCCGGTGCACAACTGAGCAAGAGGACAAGTACATTAGTGTCTAGTTTGAGAAACAGGTGCCTCACAAGTCCTCAACTGGCAGCTTCATTAAATAGTACCCACAAAACACCAGTCTCAACGTCAACAGTGAAGAGGTGACTCCGGGATGCTGGCCTTCTAGGCAGAGTTCCTCTGTCCAGTGTCTGTGTTCTTTTGCCCATCTTAATCTTTTATTTTTATTGGCCAGTCTGAGATATGGCTTTTCATTTGCAACTCTACCTAGAAGGTCAGCATCCCGGAGTCGCCTCTTCACTGTTGACGTTAAGACTGGTGTTTTGCGGGTACTATTTAATGACACTGACAGTTGAGAACTTTGAGGCATCTATTTATCAAACTAGACATTAACAATGTCTACACTGTATTTCTGATCAATTTCATGTTATTTTAAATAGACAAAAAAAAGCTTTTCTTTAAAAAAAAAGGACATTTCTAATTGACGAAGTCTGACAATTATGCGAGCTCTGACAATACTGCATCTTTTTTTTTAACCAGTTGTCATTTTCTGCAAATAAATTCTCTAAATGACAATAATTTTGTTTGGATTTTCAGAGAAATGTTGTCAGTTGTTTATAAAATGAAACAAAAATGTTTATTTTACCAAAACACATAACTAGAAATTGTAAATCCAAAGAAAAGGATATTTTTGCAGTGGTCTCTTAATTTTTTCCAGAGCTGTGTATATATATTTATACTCTGGACTCCGACATAGCTCATCCCAATATGTATATACATATATATATATATAGATATTCAGATTTCTTAATTCCATTATTTTACTCTTTTGATTTGTGTGTATTGTTGTATTTCGCTACACCCGTAATAACATCTGCTAAATATGTGTACGCGATCAATCACATTTTATTTGATTTGAAACTGTGCATTATAGCCGAAAAGGAGCAATGAGATTGACTCTAAGCTTTAATCATTTTAATTTATTAAATCAGTACATCATCTGATCTATCTGATCCACCATGACACACAATACTGACCAGGACAAGACTCACTATAGAACTGGACAATACTGACCAGGACAAGACTCACTATAGAACTGACCAGGACAAGACTCACTATAGAACTGACCAGGACAAGACTCACTATAGAACTGGACAATACTGACCAGGACAAGACTCACTATAGAACTGACCAGGACAAGACTCACTATAGAACTGGACAATACTGACCAGGACAAGACTCACTATAGAACTGACCAGGACAAGACTCACTATAGAACTGACCAGGACAAGACTCACTATAGAACTGACCAGGACAAGACTCACTATAGAACTGACCAGGACAAGACTCACTATAGAACTGGACAATACTGACCAGGACAAGACTCACTATAGAACTGACCAGGACAAGACTCACTATAGAACTGACCAGGACAAGACTCACTATAGAACTGGACAATACTGACCAGGACAAGACTCACTATAGAACTGACCAGGACAAGACTCACTATAGAACTGACCAGGACAAGACTCACTATAGAACTGGACAATACTGACCAGGACAAGACTCACTATAGAACTGAACAATAACGACCAGGACAAGACTCACTATGGAACTGACCAGGACAAGACTCACTATAGAACTGACCAGGACAACACCCACTATAGAACTGACCAGGACAACACTCATTATAAAACAGAACAATACTGACCAGGACAAGACTCATTATAAAACAGAACAATACTGACCAGAACAAGACTCATTATAAAACAGAACAATACTGACCAGGACAAGACCCACTATGGAACTGACCAGGACATCACTCACTATAGAACTGACCAGGACAACACTCACTATAGAACTGACCAGGACAACACTCACTATAGAACTGACCAGGACAACACTCACTATAGAACTGACCAGGACAACACTCACTATAGAACTGACCAGGACAACACTCACTATAGAACTGACCAGGACAACACCCACTATAGAACTGACCAGGACAACACTCACTATAGAACTGACCAGGACAACACCCACTATAGAACTGACCAGGACAACACCCACTATAGAACTGACCAGGACAACACTCACTATAGAACTGACCAGGACAACACCCACTATGGAACTGACCAGTACAAGACTCGCTATAGAACTGACCAGGACAACACTCACTATAGAACTGAACAGGACAACACTCACTATAGAACTGACCAGGACAAAACTCATTATAGAACTGACCAGGACAAAACTCACTATAGAACTGACCAGGACAAGACTCACTATAGAACTGACCAGGACAAAACTCACTATGGAACTGACCAGGACAAAACTCACTATGGAACTGACCAGGACAAAACTCATTACAGAACTGACCAGGCCCCGTGTCCTTTCCTTCAAGGTCACCAGTTGGTGAAATGAATGGAAATACACCATTACTGTTGGGAAAGACTGACTGTCCCAGAGAGTAAAGTGATGTCCTCAGCTATTATTACTGTCTAATGGGACAGTGAACATAGTGAAGATAGGAAGATATGTCCTCAGCTATTATTACAGTCTAATGGGACAGTGAACATAGTGAAGATAGGAAGATATGTCCTCAGCTGTTATTACTGTCTAATGGGACAGTGAACATAGTGAAGATAGGAAGATATGTCCTCAGCTTTTATTACAGTCTAATGGGACAGTGAACATAGTGAAGATAGGAAGATATGTCCTCAGCTATTATTAATGTCTAATGGGACAGTAAACATAGTGAAGAGGAAGGGATGTCCTCAGATGTACTCAGCTGTTTCACAGCCTGTCTGCCTGCTGCTGTTCGGTGAGATACAGGCGCTCCAAGGCTTTCCACAGTGTGTCATATCCTTCTGGAACTTCCACACTAGTCATGGCACTTCCTGTCCTCTTGCCAACCATGGTTCTGTTTCCACAACACACCCACTGGTTCCAGATCCAGCCCACTTGTTCCAGTTAGTTCCACTGTGTTCATCTCTGATTTCTCTGTGTTTATTGGTCCTGGTTGGTCGGTCCTGGTTGGTCGGTCCTGGTTGGTCGTTCCTGGTTGGTCGTTCCTGGTTGGTCGGTCCTGGTTGGTCCGTCCTGGTTGGTCGGTCCTGGTTGGTCGTTCCTGGTTGGTCGGTCCTGGTTGGTCGGTCCTGGTTGGTCGGTCCTGGTTGGTCGGTCCTGGTTGGTCGGTCCTGGTTGGTTATGTCATTGGCAGCACATGTCCCATTTGAGTCTGAGCCATGAAGGTTATGTGTTTTGGCTCAGTCTATTTCCTTGGTTTAGAGGACGAATCTGGAATAAAAGAGGTTGAGTGAGGATATGGCTGCTTATCTTTCCTCAGTTTCAAGGCCTTTCCTTACCCAGGCCTTACCCAGGCCTTACCCAGGCCTTTCCCAGGCCTTACCCAGGCCTTTCCCAGGCCTTTCCCAGGCCTTACCCAGGCCTTACCCAGGCCTTTCCCAGGCCATTCCTTTCCCAGGCCTTTCCTTTCCCAGGCCTTTCCTTTCCCAGGCCTTTCCCCGGCCTTTCCCAGGCCTTACCCAGGCCTTTCCTTTCCCAGGCCTTTCCCATGCCTTTCCCAGGCCTTTCCTTACCCATGCCTTTCCTTTCCCAGGCCTTTCCTTTCCCAGGCCTTACCCAGGCCTTTCCCAGGCCTTTCATTACCCAGGCCTTTCCTTACCCAGGCCTTACCTAGGCCCTACCCAGGCCTTTCTTTACCCAGGCCTTACCCAGGCCTTTCCCAGGCCTTTCCCAGGCCTTACCCAGGCCTGCTCCTGCCCTATGGTCCATTCTGGCTTACCATGTGTTCGATAGAACCCACATCTTCAACAGTATCATCACCGTCCCAGTGTTACCTCCTCCTCTTCGTCCCTCCAACCTCTCCAACCTCCACTCACAGACAGACAGTTATAGCTACTGTTCCCTCTCTCTGTATGAAAATTTAAAAAAGGCCAACTTGGCTACTGGGTGGATGTATGGGAAAAAAAAGAAGAAAAAAAAGAAGACAACTTTTCCATGGCATTCCGAGGTGGACCCTGGATCCGTGTGTGGAAGTTTTAATGTGAATCAGATGTGGTCCTAATCAGATGTGGTCCTAATCAGATGTGGTCCTAATCAGATGTGGTACTAATCAGATGTGGTCCTAATCAGATGTGGTCCTACTCAGATGTGGTCCTAATCAGATGTGGTCCTAATCAGATGTGGTCCTA
>NC_092089.1:89757336-89927336 GCF_045679555.1 Salvelinus alpinus
ATTTAGTGAGACAGTGTGTTATTTAGTGAGACAGTGTGTTATTTGGTGAGACAGTGTGTTATTTGATGAGACAGTGTGTTATTTAGTGAGACAGTGTGTTATTTGAAGAGACAGTGTGTTATTTAGTGAGACAGTGTGTTATTTGATGAGACAGTGTGTTATTTAGTGAGACAGTGTGTTATTAAGTGAGACAGTGTGTTATTCGGTGCAACAGTGTTATTTAGTGAGACAGTGTGTTATTTGGTGAGACAGTGTTTTATTTGGTGAGACAGTGTGTTATTTGGTGAGACAGTGTGTTATTTGGTGAGACAGTGTGTTATTTGGTGAGACAGTGTGTTATTTGGTTAGACAGTGTGTTATTTGGTGATACAGTGTGTTATTTAGTGAGACAGTGTGTTATTTGGTGAGACAGTGTGCTATTTAGTTAGACAGTGTGTTATTTAGTGAGACAGTGTGTTATTTGATGAGACAGTGTGTTATTCGGTGCACCAGTGTTATTTGGTGAGACAGTGTGTTATTTAGTGAGACAGTGTGTTATTTAGTGAGACAGTGTGTTATTTGTTGAGACAGTGTGTTATTTGATGAGACAGTGTGTTATTTAGTGAGACAGTGTGTTATTTAGAGAGACAGTGTGTTATTCGGTGCAACAGTGTTATTTGGTGAGACAGTGTGTTATTTAGTGAGACAGTGTGTTATTTGATGAGACAGTGTGTTATTTAGTGAGACAGTGTGTTATTTGATGAGACAGTGTGTTATTTAGTGAGACAGTGTGTTATTTAGTGAGGCAGTGTGTTATTTAGTGAGACAGTGTGTTATTTAGGGAGACAGTGTGTTATTTAGTGAGACAGTGTGTTATTTAGTGAGACAGTGTTATTTAGTGAGACAGTGTGTTATTTAGTGAGACAGTGTGTTATTTTGTGAGACAGTGTGTTATTTAGTGAGACAGTGTGTTATTTAGTGAGACAGTGTGTTATTTGGTGAGACAGTGTGTTATTTGTACTTATATTTTAACTTATATGTTCCGGAGTTCCAAATTAAGCAGCAGCAGCTGAAAAGATGAGCTCCTACAAATATTGAAATTTAAATGTTTTTTTAGAGTAAAGTACATCGAAAAAAAATCAAAAGAAAACTGCAAACTGAATAGGAGACCAAACAAGCAGCAAACAAAGAAGAAAGGCTTTTGAAAAAGTAACAATTCCTCATAAAATTATACCGTTTTCTTAGCTAGCTAAGTTGTTTACCTGTTGCTAGGCAGTTGCTAGGGACATTCCTGAAAGAAGCTAGCTAGCTAACAAGGAGTGTCTAGTTGGCAGAAGAGAAGAAGGGACAAAGAAGGGACAAAGTGGGACAAAATAAGGACAGAAGAAAAGGGAAAGGGGACATTAAGGTGAAGCAGTCCTCTAAAGACACAAAAGACAATAATACAAGAAACAACACTTCTATTGCCTCTCCCTCTACGATACGCACTTCCGGTTTGGTTTGGAGCGAGTAGTTGCATTCCGCTTTGCTCCACAGGTAGTATTACAGGTAGTATTACATTTCATTTCATTACAGTACAACAGTTTGATTTGTTTGATCTTAGCTGGCTACATAGCCGTCTTTGTATCCAAGATAATTGTGTAGTCTAGAGTAATTGTCGAGGTTACCTAGCCAGTTAGAGGTTACCTAGCCAGCTACACTTTCAAACAAAGTCAACAACGCAGCCACTGCTAGCTAGCATATTTCACCAGCCAGCAGTACTATATCATTTTAGTCAATAAGATTTTTTGCAACGTAAGCTTAACTTTCTGAACATTCGAGACGTGTAGTCCACTTGTCATTCCAATCTCCTTTGCATTAGCGTAGCCTCTTCTGTAGCCTGTCAACTATGTGTCTGTCTATCCCTGTTCTCTCCTCTCTGCACAGACCATACAAACGCTTCACACCGCGTGGCCGCTGCTACTCTAACCTGGTGGTCCCAGCGCGCACGACCCACGTGGAGTTCCAGGTCTCAGGCAGCCTCTGGAACTGCCGATCTGCGGCCAACAAGGCAGAGTTCATCTCAGCCTATGCTTCCCTCCAGTCCCTCGACTTCTTGGCACTGACGGAAACATGGATTACCACAGATAACACTGCTACTCCTACTGCTCTCTCCTCGTCTGCCCACGTGTTCTCGCACACCCCGAGAGCTTCTGGTCAGCGGGGTGGTGGCACTGGGATCCTCATCTCTCCCAAGTGGACATTCTCTCTTTCTCCCCTGACCCATCTGTCTATCGCCTCCTTTGAATTCCATGCTGTCACAGTTACCAGCCCTTTCAAGCTTAACATCCTTATCATTTATCGCCCTCCAGGTTCCCTTGGAGAGTTCATCAATGAGCTTGACGCCCTGATAAGTTCCTTTCCTGAGGATGGCTCACCTCTCACAGTTCTGGGTGACTTTAACCTCCCCACGTCTACCTTTGACTCATTCCTCTCTGCCTCCTTCTTTCCACTCCTCTCCTCTTTTGACCTCACCCTCTCACCTTCCCCCCCTACTCACAAGGCAGGCAATACGCTTGACCTCATCTTTACTAGATGCTGTTCTTCCACTAATCTCATTGCAACTCCCCTCCAAGTCTCCGACCACTACCTTGTATCCTTTTCCCTCTCGCTCTCATCCAACACTTCCCACACTGCCCCTACTCGGATGGTATCGCGCCGTCCCAACCTTCGCTCTCTCTCCCCCGCTACTCTCTCCTCTTCCATCCTATCATCTCTTCCCTCTGCTCAAACCTTCTCCAACCTATCTCCTGATTCTGCCTCCTCAACCCTCCTCTCCTCCCTTTCTGCATCCTTTGACTCTCTATGTCCCCTATCCTCCAGGCCGGCTCGGTCCTCCCCTCCTGCTCCGTGGCTCGACGACTCATTGCGAGCTCACAGAACAGGGCTCCGGGCAGCCGAGCGGAAATGGAGGAAAACTCGCCTCCCTGCGGACCTGGCATCCTTTCACTCCCTCCTCTCTATATTCTCCTCTTCTGTCTCTGCTGCTAAAGCCAATTTCTACCACTCTAAATTCCAAGCATCTGCCTCTAACCCTAGGAAGCTCTTTGCCACCTTCTCCTCCCTCCTGAATCCTCCTCCCCCTCCTCCCCCCTCCTCCCTCTCTGCTGATGACTTCGTCAACCATTTTGAAAAGAAGGTCGACGACATCCGATCCTCGTTTGCTAAGTCAAACGACACCGCTGGTTCTGCTCACACTGCCCTACCCTGTGCTTTGACCTCTTTCTCCCCTCTCTCTCCAGATGAAATCTCGCGTCTTGTGACGGCCGGCCGCCCAACAACCTGCCCGCTTGACCCTATCCCCTCCTCTCTTCTCCAGACCATTTCCGGAGACCTTCTCCCTTACCTCACCTCGCTCATCAACTCATCCTTGACCGCTGGCTACGTCCCTTCCGTCTTCAAGAGAGCGAGAGTTGCACCCCTTCTGAAAAAACCTACACTCGATCCCTCCGATGTCAACAACTACAGACCAGTATCCCTTCTTTCTTTTCTCTCCAAAACTCTTGAACGTGCCGTCCTTGGCCAGCTCTCCTGCTATCTCTCTCAGAATGACCTTCTTGATCCAAATCAGTCAGGTTTCAAGACTAGTCATTCAACTGAGACTGCTCTTCTCTGTGTCACGGAGGCGCTCCGCACTGCTAAAGCTAACTCTCTCTCCTCTGCTCTCATCCTTCTAGACCTATCGGCTGCCTTTGATACTGTGAACCATCAGATCCTCCTCTCCACCCTCTCCGAGCTGGGCATCTCCGGCGCGGCCCACGCTTGGATTGCGTCCTACCTGACAGGTCGCTCCTACCAGGTGGCGTGGCGAGAATCTGTCTCCGCACCACGTGCTCTCACCACTGGTGTCCCCCAGGGCTCTGTTCTAGGCCCTCTCCTATTCTCGCTATACACCAAGTCACTTGGCTCTGTCATATCCTCACATGGTCTCTCCTATCATTGCTATGCAGACGACACACAATTAATCTTCTCCTTTCCCCCCTCTGATAACCAGGTGGTGAATCGCATCTCTGCATGTCTGGCAGACATATCAGTGTGGATGACGGATCACCACCTCAAGCTGAACCTCGGCAAGACGGAGCTGCTCTTCCTCCCGGGGAAGGACTGCCCGTTCCATGATCTCGCCATCACGGTTGACAACTCCATTGTGTCCTCCTCCCAGAGTGCTAAGAACCTTGGCGTGATCCTGGACAACACCCTGTCGTTCTCAACTAACATCAAGGCGGTGACCCGTTCCTGTAGGTTCATGCTCTACAACATTCGCAGAGTACGACCCTGCCTCACGCAGGAAGCGGCGCAGGTCCTAATCCAGGCACTTGTCATCTCCCGTCTGGATTACTGCAACTCGCTGTTGGCTGGGCTCCCTGCCTGTGCCATTAAACCCCTACAACTCATCCAGAACGCCGCAGCCCGTCTGGTGTTCAACTTTCCCAAGTTCTCTCACGTCACCCCGCTCCTCCGCTCTCTCCACTGGCTTCCAGTTGAAGCTCGCATCCGCTACAAGACCATGGTGCTTGCCTACGGAGCTGTGAGGGGAACAGCACCTCCGTACCTTCAGGCTCTGATCAGGCCCTACACCCAAACAAGGGCACTGCGTTCATCCACCTCTGGCCTGCTCGCCTCCCTACCTCTGAGGAAGTACAGTTCCCGCTCAGCCCAGTCAAAACTGTTCGCTGCTCTGGCACCCCAATGGTGGAACAAACTCCCTCACGACGCCAGGTCAGCGGAGTCAATCACCACCTTCCGGAGACACCTGAAACCCCACCTCTTTAAGGAATACCTAGGATAGGATAAAGTAATCCTTCTAACCCCCCCCCCCTTAAAAGAGTTAGATGCACTATTGTAAAGTGGTTGTTCCACTGGATATCATAAGGTGAATGCACCAATTTGTAAGTCGCTCTGGATAAGAGCGTCTGCTAAATGACTTAAATGTTAAATGTTAAATGTTATTTGATGAGACAGTGTGTTATTTGATGAGACAGTGTGTTATTTAGTGAGACAGTGTGTTATTTAGTGAGACAGTGTGTTATTCGGTGCAACAGTGTTATTTGGTGAGACAGTGTGTTATTTAGTGAGACAGTGTGTTATTTGATGAGACAGTGTGTTATTTAGTGAGACAGTGTGTTATTTAGTGAGACAGTGTGTTATTTAGTGAGACAGTGTGTTATTTGTGTTGTTATTTGATGAGACGGTGTGTTATTTAGTGAGACAGTGTGTTATTTAGTGAGACTGTGTGTTATTTAGTGAGACAGTGTGTTATTTAGTGAGACAGTGTGTTATTTAGTGAGACGGTGTGTTATTTGGTGAGACAGTGTGTTATTTAGTGAGACAGTGTGTTATTTAGTGAGACAGTGTGTTATTTAGTGAGACAGTGTGTTATTTAGTGAGACAGTGTGTTATTTAGTGAGACAGTGTGTTATTTAGTGAGACAGTGTGTTATTTGAGATGAGTGTATTTCGTTGGAACTGATGTGTGTAGAGAGAGAGATTCCTCATGTAACCCCATGCAGCAGATACTAACTAAAGCCTTATATGGTCATTCATCATACAACCTTTCATTACTTACTAAAGCCTTATATGGTCATTCATCATACAACCTTTCATTACTTACTAAAGCCTTATATGGTCATTCATCATACAACCTTTCATTACTTACTAAAGCCTAAAATGGTCATTCATCATAAAACCTTTCATTACTTACTAAAGCCTAATATGGTCATTCATCATACAACCTTTCATTACTTACTAAAGCCTAAAATGGTCATTCATCATAAAACCTTTCATTACTTACGAAAGCCTAATATGGTCATTCATCATACAACCTTTCATGACTTACTAAAGCCTTATATGGTCATTCATCATTCCACACACAGCCAAAACACAGGTGTGCATAGTTTTTGTGGAGCTATAGCTGCTGGGTATAAGAAGTGAACTGTTCTGCATTGATATGAATAGGTTAGTTAACCTCTGCTTTTTAAATCACATTCAAACATCTGGTTTGAGTTTGAATAACTAACTTTGATTAGTTAGTTTAAGTAGTTGGGCTGAAACAAAGGCCGGCACACCCTGTGGGTTTCACAAGCAGGCTTATAAATACAATTTCCACGCTGGATTCATTTGTATGTTGCTTCAGAAAAACACAGGGTGTAGAAACTGAATTAAAGCACAGGGTGAAGAAACTGAATTAAAACACAGGGTGTAGAAACTGAATTAAAACACAAGGTGTAGAAACTGAATTAAAACACAGGGTGTAGAAACTGAATTAAAACACAGGCTGGAGAAACTGAATTAAAACACAGGGTGTAGAAACTGAATTAAAACACAGGCTGGAGAAACTGAATTAAAACACAGGGTGGAGAAACTGAATTAAAACACAGGGTGGAGAAACTGATTTAAAACACAGGGTGGAGAAACTGATTTAAAACACAGGGTGTAGAAACTGAATTAAAACACAGGGTGAAGAAACTGATTTAAAACACAGGGTGGAGAAACTGATTTAAAACACAGGGTGGAGAAACTGATTTAAAACACAGGGTGAAGAAACTGAATTAAAACACAGGGTGTAGAAACTGAATTAAAACACAGGGTGAAGAAACTGAATTAAAACACAGGGTGGAGAAACTGATTTAAAACACAGGGTGGAGAAACTGATTTAAAACACAGGGTGGAGAAACTGATTTAAAACACAGGGTGAAGAAACTGAATTAAAACACAGGGTGGAGAAACTGATTTAAAACACAGGGTGGAGAAACTGATTTAAAACACAGGGTGGAGAAACTGATTTAAAACACAGGGTGGAGAAACTGATTTAAAACACAGGGTGGAGAAACTGATTTAAAACACAGGGTGGAGAAACTGATTTAAAACACAGGGTGTAGAAACTAAATTAAAACACAGGGTGAAGAAACTGATTTAAAACACAGGGTGAAGAAACTGATTTAAAACACAGGGTGGAGAAACTGATTTAAAACACAGGGTGGAGAAACTGATTTAAAACACAGGGTGAAGAAACTGAATTAAAACACAGGGTGGAGAAACTGATTTAAAACACAGGGTGGAGAAACTGATTTAAAACACAGGGTGTAGAAACTGAATTAAAACACAGGGTGAAGAAACTGATTTAAAACACAGGGTGAAGAAACTGATTTAAAACACAGGGTGAAGAAACTGATTTAAAACACAGGGTGGAGAAACTGATTTAAAACACAGGGTGGAGAAACTGATTTAAAACACAGGGTGAAGAAACTGAATTAAAACACAGGGTGTTTTTTTACAATCACTTTGGCACTAATTTCAGAACCTTGATGTCACTTTTCTAAACTCTAGACACAAAACTCACAACCGATGATCAAAACGCACATTTTTCAAAACTCTTAACACTTTTCCCAATTGCTTGGATACAATACACATAAAGTTAAGATCATTTGTTCATTGAACTAAAATCACCTGTTCAAAATGACACAACTTAACATCAAAGTATTACCATTTCAAAATGCAATTCACACATTACATCTGAGATGACTGTCTATTCATTTCATTACAATGATCTAACTATCAATTGATACAACTGCTCAAAACGATAACTGTTGTGTTACTCTTAATGCATAGTTTTATGGAAACTGACAAACAATATTCCATGTTTAGATCATGAACGTTTCAGGATAACGAGATCCATTGACACCAATTACTGTGGAACATGAACCAATTGGACTTCATTATCTATGGATGTAATATTTCATCATCATTCTTTATCAAACACTGTTTCTATGGTCCCATGTACCACTTTTCCAGACCATGTTTTCAGATTTGACATTACTGTACACTCACCGGCCATTTTATTAGGTACACATATCTAGTACTGGGTAGGACCCCCTTTTGCCTCCACAACAGCCTGAATTATTCACGGTGTTGTACGTTAAGAGATGCCCTTCTGCACACCATTTGTGGCCTTTCTGTTAGCTTGAATGAGTCCGAAACATTCTCCTCTGACCTCTCTCATTAACAAGGTTATTTTTGCCCACAGAACTGACGCTCACTGAATGTGTTTTGTTTATCGCACCGTTCTCTGTAAACTCTGGAGACTGTAATGCCTTAAAATCCCAGAGGACAAGAGGTCAAGGCCACGGAACCAAGACAGCGGCAGCAACAGCAAAGTGCGTCCAATGAAATCCGAGCAGTAGTTGTAGACCATGTCGTAACTCATGGCATGACAATGACTGAGACAGCTACAATGATTCAACCAAACCTCAGAAGATCAACCGTTGGCCTCAATCCTCAGAACTTTCCGCAATGGGAACCGGTAAGTCTTCAGCGTGCACTAAACATTAGGCTACTCTCATACAGTCAAATGACTGTATACTGCATACCAACGTGTACCACAGAGTAAGTGATGTGACTAAATGTGTTCTTACTGTCATTTTCCCTGCAGAATTGAGACTAGGCCACATAGGGGAGGCAGAGGCAAAATTCTGACTAACCAACAAGAGCGGACTGTGGTCAGTTTGGTTCGGACCAGAAATGATATTCGCCTGACAGACATTCAGCTGCACATCTTGCACAATGACGACATGTTCAACAATGTGGAAGTCATAAGTTTGCGGACTATTACACGTATGCTGAAATGGCACCAGGGGTCTCTAAAACAGCTATAACGTGTGCCTTCTGAAAGAAATGCAGACAGAGTGAAGCAGCTGAGGACTGAGTACGTTCAGGTATGTTCAGTTTCAAGATGCCTGTTGTGAAAAATTCCCCCAAAATTCTACATCATTGTAATCAGTAATTCTCTTTCCAAAATGTATTTTTAGAGGGTGATGGAGCTGGATGCTGACAAAAACCATCCCAAATTGCTCTTTTTGGATGAGGCAGGCAGTTTAGCTTCCGTCCCTCTCCTCGCCCCTACCTGGGCTCGAACCAAGGACCCTCTGCACACATAGACAACAGCCACCCTCAAAGAATCATTACCCACCGCTCCACAAAAGCCACGGCCTTTGCAGAGCAAGGGGAACAACTACTTCAAGGTCTCAGAGCGAGTGACGTCACCGATTGAAACGCTATTAGCGCGCACTCCGCTGACTAGCTAGCCATTTCACACCGGTTACACAGGCTTCAACCTGGCCAAGACAAGGAGGAGAGGTCGGAATTTCATTGGCCAGTGGGCAACCATCCAAGTACCTGGACAACGTGGGGCCAACATCACCAAGTGTGCGGCTATATCGGAAGATGGAGCGTTGGGACGCAGACTTCGTATTGGATAATATAATATAATGCAGCTCTCCTTGTAATCTTCCTTGATGAGCTAAATCAGGTCTGTAGAGCTGATGGCAAGACCTATGTCATTGTGTGGGATAATGTCAGGTTCCACCATGCTCAAATGGTGCAAGCATGGTTTCAGGCCCATCCACAATTTACATCCCTGTACTTATCCCCATACTCTCCTTTCCTTAACCCGATTGAGGGATTTCTCTCCACATGGAGGTAGAGGTACAGTGGGATTTTTTTTCTCTCATTTTGTCTGTCATAGTTGAAGTGTACCTATGATGAAAATTACAGGCCTCTCTCATCTTTTTAAGTGGGAGAACTTGCACAATTGGTGGCTGACTAAATACTTTTTTGCCCCACTGTATATGATAGGCGCCCTCACGAACAAGCCACCCTTCTCCAGGCCATGGATTATGCATGCAATGACATCACGGCAGACCAGTGTGAGGCCTGGATTCGCCTGAAGATTCTTCCCAAGATGTTTGGCTAATGAAAACATCCATTGTGATGTGGATGAGAACCTGTGGCCAAATCCACACGACAGGGTTTATGGAAATATAGAAGTACAGTAATCAATCCGTTGCTTTTTACAGTAAGCCAGGTCAGGAACACTGCAGTTGACGTTTTACAGTAAGCCAGGTGAGGAACACAGGAGTTGACGTTTTACAGTAAGCCAGGTGAGGAACACACCAGTTGATGTTTTACAGTAAGCCAGGTGAGGAACACTGCAGTTGATGTTTTACAGTAAGCCAGGTGAGGAACACTGCAGTTGACGTTTTACAGTAAGCCAGGTGAGGAACACTGCAGTTGATGTTTTACAGTAAGCCAGGTGAGGAACACTGGAGTTGATGTTTTACAGTAAGCCAGGTCAGGAACACTGCAGTTGACGTTTTACAGTAAGCCAGGTCAGGAACACTGCAGTTGACGTTTTACAGTAAGCCAGGTGAGGAACACAGGAGTTGACGTTTTACAGTAAGCCAGGTGAGGAACACACCAGTTGACGTTTTACAGTAAGCCAGGTGAGGAACACAGGAGTTGACGTTTTACAGTAAGCCAGGTGAGGAACACACCAGTTGATGTTTTACAGTAAGCCAGGTGAAGAACACACCAGTTGATGTTTTACAGTAAGCCAGGTGAGGGACACTGCAGTTGACGTTTTCCTGAAGTTTTTTTCTTTTTTGTAGCTAATTATTTTTGCTTTGATTCAAATTAACCTATGTTGTGATTTTATTGTATTTCATCAATACTTTTCATATTTTGTTTAATGATTCCACTGTGTCTGAGATATTATCTCTACTAATCCTTTTACAGGGACGTATTTACTTGTAGTACCATAATGAAACATGTATCACATATTCTGTCCTATAATATTTAATGATCGTACGAACAACTACACAGTGAAACTATCGGTATCTTGTGTGTGGGTGATCTAAATGAATGTTCCTATGGTATTTCATGATAAATTAGTTATTTGAACCAATGATTCTGCAAGTGCAAGGTTTCTTTAAAGATATGAATGCACAATGCACCGTTTTGAACATTGGACAGCCTGTGTTACAAGTGATGACCGTTTTGAGTTTTATGTCTAGAGTTTTGAAAAATGACCACCAGGTTTTGAAATTAGTGCCAAAGGGATTGTAAAAATAAATAAAAAACGGTTAAAACACAGGGTGCAGAAACTGAATCGAAAACAGCTAATAAATTACATGAACATTCTATTCAGACGTTTTCAACAATAACAGACCAGACGCCAAAAGACACAAACATAGAAGAATATAATCAGTTCACAGAGTCACATATACCCGTACACTATCCAGAGAGCTGGGTGGGTCTCCCAGGCCTTATACAGGATACCATTAAGGAAGAGGTGGGTAGCCGCATGGGCCAGACCCCTGCTAACAAGTGGTAGACTTGTCTACATCAGACTGGGTCAGAGAGTGTTGTGTGTGTGTGTGTGTGTGTGTGTGTGTGTGTGTGTGTGTGTGTGTGTGTGTGCGTGCGTGCGTGCGTGCGTGCGTGCGTGCGTGCGTGCGTGCGTGCGTGCGTGCGTGCGTGCGTGCGTGCGTGCGTGCGTCAGCGCGTAGAGAGGAATTTCCTTTCTTTCAAAGAGCACCGGGAGACTGAGGGAGGGGAACAGAATGGTGAACTTGCAACTTTGACCTATTGACATGAATGGACACACCCTCTAAGAATTATGTCATTTCTCAGGGCGTAACTCTTTCAGTGTGGAACAGCAAGCTGCTGGTACACAGCCTAAACATGTTATTTTGATTTAAGGGCATTTGATTTAAGGGCATTTGATTTAAGGGCATTTGATTTAAGGGCATTTGATTTAAGGGCATTTGATTTAAGGGCATTTTGAGATTTAAGGGCATTTGATTTAAGGGCATTTTGTGATTTAAGGGCATTTTGTGATTTAAGGGCATTTGATTTAAGGGCATTTTGTGATTTAAGGGCATTTGATTTAAGGGCATTTTGTGATTTAAGGTCATTTGATTTAAGGGCATTTTGTGATTTAAGGGCATTTGATTTAAGGGCATTTTGTGATTTAAGGGCATTTGATTTAAGGGCATTTTGTGATTTAAGGGCATTTGATTTAAGGGCATTCCATTAGAGGAACAGAGAAGAGTAGATGAAGACTTTCAAACGTTAAAACGTTTGTGACAGTAATCAACTTTACTTGCGGCTATCTGTACATATGTCAGGACTTTCCTTTACGTACAGACAAGCTGTTATCAAGTTCCTCAGCTGCCTTGTAATGTCCACACCAGACAGTCTTTCCTAGGATTCTGAGGAGCTCTAGGATGAGGGAATGTTGATTCTGTTTTAGTGCCACAGACCGCTGGTGAATGAGTCAGTGTGATTACGTCCCAAAGGGCACCCTATTACTTATATAGGGCACTACTGTTGACCACGGCTTATAGAGTGCACTTTATAGGGAACAGGGCGCCATTTGGATGTAGCCTATGTGATTGCACGGCCTGATACCTGAGCTCAGTATAAAATCATATGATTTATGATTGTTGTTAATCGGTATAAAATCATATGATTTATAAAGCCCCTGCTGCCTGTTGTTAATCGGTATAAAATCATATGATTTATAAAGCCCCTGCTGCCTGTTGTTAATCGGTATAAAATCATATGATTTATGAAGACCCCCGCTGCCTGTTGTTAATCGATGTGAGGCTTCTGGAGTGGAGTTGTTAAAATCCCATCACATGAATTCACTTCATGTCAGTACATCTACTGTCACTGTCAGGAGACCCACGTGGTGATTGATGCTCTACGGTCAGACTCCAGAGACCATGGTTGCTTCCTGATTCTCCATCCTTGGTACACAGCCCAGGGAGATAACCAGGGGAAAATACCTTGGTACACAGCCCAGGGAGATAACCAGGGGGAAATACCTTGGTACACAGCCCAGGGAGATAACCAGGGGGAAATACCTTGGTACACAGCCCAGGGAGATAACCAGGTGGAAGGGCCTTGGTACACAGCCCAGGGAGATAACCAGGGGGAAATACCTTGGTACACAGCCCAGGGAGATAACCAGGGGGAAATACCTTGGTACACAGCCCAGGGAGATAACCAGGGGGAAATACCTTGGTACACAGCCCAGGGAGATAACCAGGGGAAAATACCTTGGTACACAGCCCAGGGAGATAACCAGGGGGAAATACCTTGGTACACAGCCCAGGGAGATAACCAGGGGGAAATACCTTGGTACACAGCCCAGGGAGATAACCAGGGGGAAATACCTTGGTACACAGCCCAGGGAGATAACCAGGGGGAAATACCTTGGGACACAGCCCAGGGAGATAACCAGGGGGAAATACCTTGGGACACAGCCCAGGGAGATAACCAGGGGAAAATACCTTGGTACACAGCCCAGGGAGATAACCAGGGGGAAATACCTTGGTACACAGCCCAGGGAGATAACCAGGGGAAAATACCTTGGTACACAGCCCAGGGAGATAACCAGGGGGAAATACCTTGGTTCACAGCCCAGGGAGATAACCAGGGGAAAATACCTTGGTACACAGCCCAGGGAGATAACCAGGGGGAAATACCTTGGTACACAGCCCAGGGAGATAACCAGGGGAAAATACCTTGGTACACAGCCCAGGGAGATAACCAGGGGGAAATACCTTGGTACACAGCCCAGGGAGATAACCAGGGGAAAATACCTTGGTACACAGCCCAGGGAGATAACCAGGGGAAAATACCTTGGTACACAGCCCAGGGAGATAACCAGGGGAAAATACCTTGGTACACAGCCCAGGGAGATAACCAGGGGGAAATACCTTGGTACACAGCCCAGGGAGATAACCAGGGGGAAATACCTTGGTACACAGCCCAGGGAGATAACCAGGGGGAAATACCTTGGTACACAGCCCAGGGAGATAACCAGGTGGAAGGGCCTTGGGACACAGCCCAGGGAGATAACCAGGGGAAAATACCTTGGTACACAGCCCAGGGAGATTACCACAGTACATTATTGTTCCCCAGTCTGGTATTCTGGAAAACCTTTATAGATGTCCTTGTGGTTGAGGTGACGTTGACTTTTAGCTGTTTTCTGCCTATAATAACAGTCTGCTATTCACTTTGATCATTGTTCTACAGTAACAAGACTTGGTAACAGTGAAACAGTTTATGAATTATGAATAACATCATTAGTCGGATCTCACCATTCATCATTTTGAGTCCACCCCCCTCCCCCACACCCCCAATCACTCAGCCATTTTGACATTAACTCAGGAAATCTGGGTAATTTATTTCCATGGGAGAGATCATCAACCTTTCTATCAGAATATTCCCTGTGAGAGACAGAGACAAATAAAGAGAAAATGAGAGATGGAGAGAGGGACTGAGTGAGAGAGAGAGACAAATAAAGAGAAAATGAGAGATGGAGAGAGGGACTGACTGACTGAGTGAGAGAGAGAGAGAGAGAGAGAGGGAGAGAGAGAGGGAGAGAGAGAGAGAGAGGGGGAGAGAGAGAGAGAGAGAGAGAGAGAGAGAGAGAGAGAGAGAGAGAGAGAGAGAGAGAGAGAGAGAGAGAGAGAGAGAGAGAGAGAGAGAGAGAGAGAGAGAGAGAGAGGGGGGGGGGGGGAGAGAGAGAGAGAGAGAGAGAGAGGGGGGAGAGAGAGAGAGAAAACAAACGTCTCCAATGTCCAGAGAATAAAATACCTTGAGGTTCATAATGGAAAATATTTGACCTGGCCTCTTAATTCAAGGAATAAAAAGTCCAGAGCCCAGAAGGCAGGAAGTATGGAGTTTAATCACTCCCAGATAGACCTAACAAGACCAGTGGGAATTGATACCGTAGCTGACAGACCTGGGTCTAACTAGGGGGGATAGGTACTGCAGTCTAACAGACCTGGGTCTAACTAGGGGGATAGGTACTGCAGCCTAATAGACCTGGGTCTAACTATGGGGGATAGGTACTGCAGTCTAACAGACCTGGGTCTAACTAGGGGGGATAGGTACTGCAGTCTAACAGACCTGGGTCTAACTAGGGGGATAGGTACTGCAGCCTAATAGACCTGGGTCTAACTATGGGGGATAGGTACTGCAGTCTAACAGACCTGGGTCTAACTAGGGGGGATAGGTACTGCAGTCTAACAGACCTGGGTCTAACTATGGGGGATAGGTACTGCAGCCTAACGGACCTGGGTCTAACTATGGGGGATAGGTACTGCAGCCTAACAGACCTGGGTCTAACTAGGGGGGATAGGTACTGCAGCTTAACAGACCTGGGTCTAACTAGGGGGATATGTACTGCAGCCTAACAGACCTGGGTCTAACTAGGGGGATATGTACTGCAGCCTAACAGACCTGGGTCTAACTAGGGGGATAGGTACTGCAGCCTAACAGACCTGGGTCTAACTATGGGGGATATGTACTGCAGCCTAACAGACCTGGGTCTAACTATGGGGGATATGTACTGCAGCTTAACAGACCTGGGTCTAACTATGGGGGATATGTACTGCAGCCTAACAGACCTGGGTCTAACTATGGGGGATATGTACTGCAGCCTAACAGACCTGGGTACTGTGTTGGTTTAGTTTAGCAGATCATTAATATTAGTCAGAAATAATAGTCCAGGGATCAATACGTCAGGGCTTCAAGATATTAAGAGGACTGTTCACCATTTGGATCAGGGCTTTTCAACACCTAGACCCTAGAGGTCATGAACTACTGACCCTAGAGGTCATGAACTACTGCACCAGACAGAAAAGGAACACCTAGACCCTAGAGGTCATGAACTACTGACCCTAGAGGTCATGAACTACTGACCCTAGAGGTCATGAACTACTGAACCAGGAAGAAAAGGACCCTAGAGGTCGCGATAGTTGAATTGGCTTCATCTGATCTGGGTCAATCAGGAAGTGACCTATCACTGAGAAACAGAACCCGCATCAAACTGTGAATGGCAGTTTGTTTTTCTGCACCGTGGACGTTACTGAGGCTAGGGGGCGCCGCGGTTGTTGGTTGTTGGATAGCGTCATCGTTGTTGATATAAATGCAGTCGATTGATCTGACCACAACCAGCACATCAGAGAGACACACAGCAGGGACAAAGGATTCCTTCTTCCCACATTGGCAGGCAGGCACACCCACTGTTGGTGTGTTGACGTTGGATCATGTTGTGTGGATTGATGTAATGTGTGATGCTCTCTAGCAGTGAGGAATGGAGGACACCTAAATAACATGATCATCAAAATGAAGGCCTGATGTAATGACACACTAATGAGTTACACGCTTGTGCATAGACAAGTGCACGCACACGC
The DNA here is from genome assembly GCF_045679555.1 of Salvelinus alpinus. NCBI lineage: Eukaryota > Metazoa > Chordata > Actinopteri > Salmoniformes > Salmonidae > Salvelinus > Salvelinus alpinus. Next base: position 89,773,403 of record NC_092089.1, read on the forward strand.
ACACGCAACACACACACACACACACACACACACACACACACACACACACACACACACACACACACACACACACACACACACACACACACACACACACACACACACACACACACACACACACACACACACACACACAAGGGGCCTCTGATTTCCTGGAATGCCACGGTCTACTGTGATTGCTGATATTTCAGGCTCAGTCACCAATGTCCTTTAGGACAGTTAGGGGAGAAGATAAGAATATATATTTTGTTTAGACCTAGTGTGCGTGTGTGTGTGTGTGTGTGTGTCTGGTTTGTGTGTGGAAACGGACAGGGCCGGACTGAACTGGCACCATTGTTTGGGCTGTGAGTCTCCTGGTTGGTATGATTTTGATTATATTCTAGAGAGCATTGAACCAAACAAAGAGAGAACCTCTTGTTGGGAGAAGAATTACACCCTTGTTCCCAGCCAGGCAGGCCCACAGAGGCCCTGCTGGAGAGGAGGAAAGGCATGGACCGAACCAAACAGTTAGAGAGAGGAGGAAAGGCATGGACCGAACCAAACAGTTAGAGAGAGGAGGAAAGACATGGACCGAACCAAACAGTTAGTGAGAGGAGGAAAGGCATGGACTGAACCAAACAGTTAGAGAGAGGAGGAAAGGCATGGACCGAACCAAACAGTTAGAGAGAGGAGGAAAGACATGGACTGAACCAAACAGTTAGAGAGAGGAGGAAAGGCATGGACCGAACCAAACAGTTAGAGAGAGGAGGAAAGGCATGGACCGAACCAAACAGTTAGAGAGAGGAGGAAAGGCATGGACCGAACCAAACAGTTAGAGAGAGGAGGAAAGGCATGGACCGAACCAAACAGTTAGAGAGAGGAGGAAAGGCATGGACCGAACCAAACAGTTAGAGAGAGGAGGAAAGGCATGGACCGAACCAAACAGTTAGAGAGAGGAGGAAAGGCATGGACTGAACCAAACAGTTAGAGAGAGGAGGAAAGGCATGGACCGAACCAAACAGTTAGAGAGAGGAGGAAAGGCATGGACTGAACCAAACAGTTAGTGAGAGGAGGAAAGGCATGGACTGAACCAAACAGTTAGTGAGAGGAGGAAAGGCATGGACTGAACCAAACAGTTAGAGAGACGAGGAAAGGCATGGACTGAACCAAACAGTTAGAGAGAGGAGGAAAGGCATGGACCGAACCAAACAGTTAGAGAGAGGAGGAAAGGCATGGACCGAACCAAACAGTTAGAGAGAGGAGGAAAGGCATGGACTGAACCAAACAGTTAGAGAGACGAGGAAAGGCATGGACTGAACCAAACAGTTAGAGAGAGGAGGAAAGGCATGGACCGAACCAAAAAGCACCCCTTTTGATTTGAACGAAACCATACATATTTGCCTATTGTAGAAGTGCTCAGAAAGTGACTTTTTGGACACGAATACCAAAACATTCAAGGGATAAAAGTTCACAACATGCTCTAGCATACAGGGTGGATGTCATGTTTTGGCTGATAAATGTAATAAAATGGAAATAAAAATTGAAATGTCAACCTTCAAGTGGTACCGCAAAGATGGTTGGAGGTCCACACATCAGGTAATGTTGACTGGAATGGGAAACATCTGCTGTTTTAAATGATTCTGTCAATGCTGCATTGGAAAACCTATTGAAATCATAGAACTATAGAGAATAGAATAGACCGTGACCGTTTAGGTCACACGTGTCAGACTCATTACTCAGATGATTTAAGATAGGGTCTAAGCTACAACATATGTGAATATGAAATCTACGTTTACAAGTTTGTTTTTGTTTTTTGATAGTTGACGTGAAAGGTTAGAAAAATGCAAGACATTATGAAATAGTTTGACAACCCTGTTTATGCTTTTCAATTATATCAAACTGAACCGTTTATCTTTTCCAGCGCTGAAGACGTGCAAAACTTGCGATGCAAAATTTGGCGATGCAGATTTTTCCCGGGGTGCTACTGCACCCTAAGCACCCTTACGTCCCTCTCTGTCTGGCCCTGTCTGAAGGTACAGAGAGTGAGCTCCTATACGTTCCTCTCTGTCTGGCCCTGTCTGAAGGTACAGAGAGTGAGCTCCTATACGTCCCTCTCTGTCTGGCCCTGTCTGAAGGTACAGAGAGTGAGCTCCTATACGTCCCTCTCTGTCTGGCCCTGTCTGAAGGTACAGAGAGTGAGCTCCTATACGTCCCTCTCTGTCTGGCCCTGTCTGAAGGTACAGAGAGTGAGCTCCTATACGTTCCTCTCTGTCTGGCCCTGTCTGAAGGTACAGAGAGTGAGCTCCTATACGTCCCTCTCTGTCTGGCCCTGTCTGAAGGTACAGAGAGTGAGCTCCTATACGTCCCTCTCTGTCTGGCCCTGTCTGAAGGTACAGAGAGTGAGCTCCTATACGTCCCTCTCTGTCTGGCCCTGTCTGAAGGTACAGAGAGTGAGCTCCTATACGTCCCTCTCTGTCTGGCCCTGTCTGAAGGTACAGAGAGTGAGCTCCTATACGTTCCTCTCTGTCTGGCCCTGTCTGAAGGTACAGAGAGTGAGCTCCTATACGTTCCTCTCTGTCTGGCCCTGTCTGAAGGTACAGAGAGTGAGCTCCTATACGTCCCTCTCTGTCTGGCCCTGTCTGAAGGTACAGAGAGTGAGCTCCTATACGTCCCTCTCTGTCTGGCCCTGTCTGAAGGTACAGAGAGTGAGCTCCTATACGTTCCTCTCTGTCTGGCCCTGTCTGAAGGTACAGAGAGTGAGCTCCTATACGTTCCTCTCTGTCTGGCCCTGTCTGAAGGTACAGAGAGTGAGCTCCTATACGTCCCTCTCTGTCTGGCCCTGTCTGAAGGTACAGAGAGTGAGCTCCTATACGTCCCTCTCTGTCTGGCCCTGTCTGAAGGTACAGAGAGTGAGCTCCTATACGTTCCTCTCTGTCTGGCCCTGTCTGAAGGTACAGAGAGTGAGCTCCTATACGTTCCTCTCTGTCTGGCCCTGTCTGAAGGTACAGAGAGTGAGCTCCTATACGTTCCTCTCTGTCTGGCCCTGTCTGAAGGTACAGAGAGTGAGCTCCTATACGTTCCTCTCTGTCTGGCCCTGTCTGAAGGTACAGAGAGTGAGCTCCTATACGTCCCTCTCTGTCTGGCCCTGTCTGAAGGTACAGAGAGTGAGCTCCTATACGTCCCTCTCTGTCTGGCCCTGTCTGAAGGTACAGAGAGTGAGCTCCTATACGTTCCTCTCTGTCTGGCCCTGTCTGAAGGTACAGAGAGTGAGCTCCTATACGTCCCTCTCTGTCTGGCCCTGTCTGAAGGTACAGAGAGTGAGCTCCTATACGTCCCTCTCTGTCTGGCACTGTCTGAAGGTACAGAGAGTGAGCTCCTATACGTTCCTCTCTGTCTGGCCCTGTCTGAAGGTACAGAGAGTGAGCTCCTATACGTCCCTCTCTGTCTGGCCCTGTCTGAAGGTACAGAGAGTGAGCTCCTATACGTCCCTCTCTGTCTGGCCCTGTCTGAAGGTACAGAGAGTGAGCTCCTATACGTCCCTCTCTGTCTGGCCCTGTCTGAAGGTACAGAGAGTGAGCTCCTATACGTCCCTCTCTGTCTGGCCCTGTCTGAAGGTACAGAGAGTGAGCTCCTATACGTCCCTCTCTGTCTGGCCCTGTCTGAAGGTACAGAGAGTGAGCTCCTATACGTTCCTCTCTGTCTGGCCCTGTCTGAAGGTACAGAGAGTGAGCTCCTATACGTCCCTCTCTGTCTGGCCCTGTCTGAAGGTACAGAGAGTGAGCTCCTATACGTTCCTCTCTGTCTGGCCCTGTCTGAAGGTACAGAGAGTGAGCTCCTATACGTTCCTCTCTGTCTGGCCCTGTCTGAAGGTACAGAGAGTGAGCTCCTATACGTTCCTCTCTGTCTGGCCCTGTCTGAAGGTACAGAGAGTGAGCTCCTATACGTCCCTCTCTGTCTGGCCCTGTCTGAAGGTACAGAGAGTGAGCTCCTATACGTCCCTCTCTGTCTGGCCCTGTCTGAAGGTACAGAGAGTGAGCTCCTATACGTCCCTCTCTGTCTGGCCCTGTCTGAAGGTACAGAGAGTGAGCTCCTATACGTCCCTCTCTGTCTGGCCCTGTCTGAAGGTACAGAGAGTGAGCTCCTATACGTCCCTCTCTGTCTGGCCCTGTCTGAAGGTACAGAGAGTGAGCTCCTATACGTCCCTCTCTGTCTGGCCCTGTCTGAAGGTACAGAGAGTGAGCTCCTATACGTCCCTCTCTGTCTGGCCCTGTCTGAAGGTACAGAGAGTGAGCTCCTATACGTCCCTCTCTGTCTGGCCCTGTCTGAAGGTACAGAGAGTGAGCTCCTATACGTCCCTCTCTGTCTGGCCCTGTCTGAAGGTACAGAGAGTGAGCTCCTATACGTCCCTCTCTGTCTGGCCCTGTCTGAAGGTACAGAGAGTGAGCTCCTATACGTCCCTCTCTGTCTGGCCCTGTCTGAAGGTACAGAGAGTGAGCTCCTATACGTCCCTCTCTGTCTGGCCCTGTCTGAAGGTACAGAGAGTGAGCTCCTATACGTCCCTCTCTGTCTGGCCCTGTCTGAAGGTACAGAGAGTGAGCTCCTATACGTTCCTCTCTGTCTGGCCCTGTCTGAAGGTACAGAGAGTGAGCTCCTATACGTCCCTCTCTGTCTGGCCCTGTCTGAAGGTACAGAGAGTGAGCTCCTATACGTTCCTCTCTGTCTGGCCCTGTCTGAAGGTACAGAGAGTGAGCTCCTATACGTTCCTCTCTGTCTGGCCCTGTCTGAAGGTACAGAGAGTGAGCTCCTATACGTTCCTCTCTGTCTGGCCCTGTCTGAAGGTACAGAGAGTGAGCTCCTATACGTTCCTCTCTGTCTGGCCCTGTCTGAAGGTACAGAGAGTGAGCTCCTATACGTCCCTCTCTGTCTGGCCCTGTCTGAAGGTACAGAGAGTGAGCTCCTATACGTCCCTCTCTGTCTGGCCCTGTCTGAAGGTACAGAGAGTGAGCTCCTATACGTCCCTCTCTGTCTGGCCCTGTCTGAAGGTACAGAGAGTGAGCTCCTATACGTCCCTCTCTGTCTGGCCCTGTCTGAAGGTACAGAGAGTGAGCTCCTATACGTCCCTCTCTGTCTGGCCCTGTCTGAAGGTACAGAGAGTGAGCTCCTATACGTTCCTCTCTGTCTGGCCCTGTCTGAAGGTACAGAGAGTGAGCTCCTATACGTCCCTCTCTGTCTGGCCCTGTCTGAAGGTACAGAGAGTGAGCTCCTATACGTCCCTCTCTGTCTGGCCCTGTCTGAAGGTACAGAGAGTGAGCTCCTATACGTCCCTCTCTGTCTGGCCCTGTCTGAAGGTACAGAGAGTGAGCTCCTATACGTCCCTCTCTGTCTGGCCCTGTCTGAAGGTACAGAGAGTGAGCTCCTATACGTCCCTCTCTGTCTGGCCCTGTCTGAAGGTACAGAGAGTGAGCTCCTATACGTCCCTCTCTGTCTGGCCCTGTCTGAAGGTACAGAGAGTGAGCTCCTATACGTCCCTCTCTGTCTGGCCCTGTCTGAAGGTACAGAGAGTGAGCTCCTATACGTTCCTCTCTGTCTGGCCCTGTCTGAAGGTACAGAGAGTGAGCTCCTATACGTCCCTCTCTGTCTGGCCCTGTCTGAAGGTACAGAGAGTGAGCTCCTATACGTTCCTCTCTGTCTGGCCCTGTCTGAAGGTACAGAGAGTGAGCTCCTATACGTTCCTCTCTGTCTGGCCCTGTCTGAAGGTACAGAGAGTGAGCTCCTATACGTTCCTCTCTGTCTGGCCCTGTCTGAAGGTACAGAGAGTGAGCTCCTATACGTCCCTCTCTGTCTGGCCCTGTCTGAAGGTACAGAGAGTGAGCTCCTATACGTCCCTCTCTGTCTGGCCCTGTCTGAAGGTACAGAGAGTGAGCTCCTATACGTTCCTCTCTGTCTGGCCCTGTCTGAAGGTACAGAGAGTGAGCTCCTATACGTCCCTCTCTGTCTGGCCCTGTCTGAAGGTACAGAGAGTGAGCTCCTATACGTCCCTCTCTGTCTGGCCCTGTCTGAAGGTACAGAGAGTGAGCTCCTATACGTTCCTCTCTGTCTGGCCCTGTCTGAAGGTACAGAGAGTGAGCTCCTATACGTTCCTCTCTGTCTGGCCCTGTCTGAAGGTACAGAGAGTGAGCTCCTATACGTTCCTCTCTGTCTGGCCCTGTCTGAAGGTACAGAGAGTGAGCTCCTATACGTCCCTCTCTGTCTGGCCCTGTCTGAAGGTACAGAGAGTGAGCTCCTATACGTCCCTCTCTGTCTGGCCCTGTCTGAAGGTACAGAGAGTGAGCTCCTATACGTCCCTCTCTGTCTGGCCCTGTCTGAAGGTACAGAGAGTGAGCTCCTATACGTTCCTCTCTGTCTGGCCCTGTCTGAAGGTACAGAGAGTGAGCTCCTATACGTTCCTCTCTGTCTGGCCCTGTCTGAAGGTACAGAGAGTGAGCTCCTATACGTTCCTCTCTGTCTGGCCCTGTCTGAAGGTACAGAGAGTGAGCTCCTATACGTTCCTCTCTGTCTGGCCCTGTCTGAAGGTACAGAGAGTGAGCTCCTATACGTCCCTCTCTGTCTGGCCCTGTCTGAAGGTACAGAGAGTGAGCTCCTATACGTCCCTCTCTGTCTGGCCCTGTCTGAAGGTACAGAGAGTGAGCTCCTATACGTTCCTCTCTGTCTGGCCCTGTCTGAAGGTACAGAGAGTGAGCTCCTATACGTCCCTCTCTGTCTGGCCCTGTCTGAAGGTACAGAGAGTGAGCTCCTATACGTTCCTCTCTGTCTGGCCCTGTCTGAAGGTACAGAGAGTGAGCTCCTATACGTTCCTCTCTGTCTGGCCCTGTCTGAAGGTACAGAGAGTGAGCTCCTATACGTTCCTCTCTGTCTGGCCCTGTCTGAAGGTACAGAGAGTGAGCTCCTATACGTTCCTCTCTGTCTGGCCCTGTCTGAAGGTACAGAGAGTGAGCTCCTATACGTCCCTCTCTGTCTGGCCCTGTCTGAAGGTACAGAGAGTGAGCTCCTATACGTTCCTCTCTGTCTGGCCCTGTCTGAAGGTACAGAGAGTGAGCTCCTATACGTTCCTCTCTGTCTGGCCCTGTCTGAAGGTACAGAGAGTGAGCTCCTATACGTTCCTCTCTGTCTGGCCCTGTCTGAAGGTACAGAGAGTGAGCTCCTATACGTTCCTCTCTGTCTGGCCCTGTCTGAAGGTACAGAGAGTGAGCTCCTATACGTTCCTCTCTGTCTGGCCCTGTCTGAAGGTACAGAGAGTGAGCTCCTATACGTTCCTCTCTGTCTGGCCCTGTCTGAAGGTACAGAGAGTGAGCTCCTATACGTTCCTCTCTGTCTGGCCCTGTCTGAAGGTACAGAGAGTGAGCTCCTATACGTTCCTCTCTGTCTGGCCCTGTCTGAAGGTACAGAGAGTGAGCTCCTATACGTTCCTCTCTGTCTGGCCCTGTCTGAAGGTACAGAGAGTGAGCTCCTATACGTCCCTCTCTGTCTGGCCCTGTCTGAAGGTACAGAGAGTGAGCTCCTATACGTCCCTCTCCGTCTGGCCCTGTCTGAAGGTACAGAGAGTGAGCTCCTATACGTCCCTCTCCGTCTGGCCCTGTCTGAAGGTACAGAGAGTGAGCTCCTATACGTCCCTCTCCGTCTGGCCCTGTCTGAAGGTACAGAGAGTGAGCTCCTATACGTCCCTCTCCGTCTGGCCCTGTCTGAAGGTACAGAGAGTGAGCTCCTATACGTCCCTCTCCGTCTGGCCCTGTCTGAAGGTACAGAGAGTGAGCTCCTATACGTCCCTCTCTGTCTGGCCCTGTCTGAAGGTACAGAGAGTGAGCTCCTATACGTCCCTCTCTGTCTGGCCCTGTCTGAAGGTACAGAGAGTGAGCTCCTATACGTCCCTCTCTGTCTGGCCCTGTCTGAAGGTACAGAGAGTGAGCTCCTATACGTCCCTCTCTGTCTGGCCCTGTCTGAAGGTAAAGAGAGTGAGCTCCTATACGTCCCTCTCTGTCTGGCCCTGTCTGAAGGTACAGAGAGTGAGCTCCTATACGTTCCTCTCTGTCTGGCCCTGTCTGAAGGTACAGAGAGTGAGCTCCTATACGTCCCTCTCTGTCTGGCCCTGTCTGAAGGTACAGAGAGTGAGCTCCTATACGTCCCTCTCTGTCTGGCCCTGTCTGAAGGTACAGAGAGTGAGCTCCTATACGTCCCTCTCTGTCTGGCCCTGTCTGAAGGTACAGAGAGTGAGCTCCTATACGTCCCTCTCTGTCTGGCCCTGTCTGAAGGTACAGAGAGTGAGCTCCTATACGTTCCTCTCTGTCTGGCCCTGTCTGAAGGTACAGAGAGTGAGCTCCTATACGTCCCTCTCTGTCTGGCCCTGTCTGAAGGTACAGAGAGTGAGCTCCTATACGTCCCTCTCTGTCTGGCCCTGTCTGAAGGTACAGAGAGTGAGCTCCTATACGTCCCTCTCTGTCTGGCCCTGTCTGAAGGTACAGAGAGTGAGCTCCTATACGTCCCTCTCTGTCTGGCCCTGTCTGAAGGTACAGAGAGTGAGCTCCTATACGTCCCTCTCTGTCTGGCCCTGTCTGAAGGTACAGAGAGTGAGCTCCTATACGTCCCTCTCTGTCTGGCCCTGTCTGAAGGTACAGAGAGTGAGCTCCTATACGTCCCTCTCTGTCTGGCCCTGTCTGAAGGTACAGAGAGTGAGCTCCTATACGTCCCTCTCTGTCTGGCCCTGTCTGAAGGTACAGAGAGTGAGCTCCTATACGTCCCTCTCTGTCTGGCCCTGTCTGAAGGTACAGAGAGTGAGCTCCTATACGTCCCTCTCTGTCTGGCCCTGTCTGAAGGTACAGAGAGTGAGCTCCTATACGTCCCTCTCTGTCTGGCCCTGTCTGAAGGTACAGAGAGTGAGCTCCTATACGTCCCTATCTGTCTGGCCCTGTCTGAAGGTACAGAGAGTGAGCTCCTATACGTCCCTCTCTGTCTGGCCCTGTCTGAAGGTACAGAGAGTGAGCTCCTATACGTTCCTCTCTGTCTGGCCCTGTCTGAAGGTACAGAGAGTGAGCTCCTATACGTTCCTCTCTGTCTGGCCCTGTCTGAAGGTACAGAGAGTGAGCTCCTATACGTTCCTCTCTGTCTGGCCCTGTCTGAAGGTACAGAGAGTGAGCTCCTATACGTCCCTCTCTGTCTGGCCCTGTCTGAAGGTACAGAGAGTGAGCTCCTATACGTCCCTCTCTGTCTGGCCCTGTCTGAAGGTACAGAGAGTGAGCTCCTATACGTTCCTCTCTGTCTGGCCCTGTCTGAAGGTACAGAGAGTGAGCTCCTATACGTCCCTCTCTGTCTGGCCCTGTCTGAAGGTACAGAGAGTGAGCTCCTATACGTCCCTCTCTGTCTGGCCCTGTCTGAAGGTACAGAGAGTGAGCTCCTATACGTCCCTCTCTGTCTGGCCCTGTCTGAAGGTACAGAGAGTGAGCTCCTATACGTTCCTCTCTGTCTGGCCCTGTCTGAAGGTACAGAGAGTGAGCTCCTATACGTTCCTCTCTGTCTGGCCCTGTCTGAAGGTACAGAGAGTGAGCTCCTATACGTCCCTCTCTGTCTGGCCCTGTCTGAAGGTACAGAGAGTGAGCTCCTATACGTCCCTCTCTGTCTGGCCCTGTCTGAAGGTACAGAGAGTGAGCTCCTATACGTTCCTCTCTGTCTGGCCCTGTCTGAAGGTACAGAGAGTGAGCTCCTATACGTTCCTCTCTGTCTGGCCCTGTCTGAAGGTACAGAGAGTGAGCTCCTATACATCCCTCTCTGTCTGGCCCTGTCTGAAGGTACAGAGAGTGAGCTCCTATACGTTCCTCTCTGTCTGGCCCTGTCTGAAGGTACAGAGAGTGAGCTCCTATACGTCCCTCTCTGTCTGGCCCTGTCTGAAGGTACAGAGAGTGAGCTCCTATACGTTCCTCTCTGTCTGGCCCTGTCTGAAGGTACAGAGAGTGAGCTCCTATACGTTCCTCTCTGTCTGGCCCTGTCTGAACGTACAGAGAGTGAGCTCCTATACGTTCCTCTCTGTCTGGTCTTAGAGAGGTCTCAGAGTTAACTAATAGATGCTGTCTGAACTATGTTCCATGCCAAAGCAGTTCTGAAGGAAAAATCGCTCCCACCCATTTCCTTTCATTCTTTACCAACAGTCAGCGTAATAGAGCGAATAAAGAGAGAGAAGGTTGCCGAGCAACATTCCTATGACATCAGCCACATCCTGTATGAGATAGGAACTGCATCCTGTACTTTACATGCTCATCATTCACACAACCACACCCTCTGACCTGATTGGCCCAGAGTGTTGATAAGGTATAATTCAGAGGGTGTAATAGCCGGGAAAGGAAAGACGACGGTGAGATAACATTGTTAGGAACGTTGGAAAGACGTCTTATTCTCTCCCTAATAAACGAAAAGCTCATTTATTTTGTGATTCCACAGCAACGTCCGGTGTTTGTTTGTGTTGGCGGCCGGCTGTAGCCTGCTGTAGCCTGTCTCTGTGTAACGAGTGTGATTATGTACTGGGAACTGGAACCTATGTGTCATATTATAAACCAATAGAAACCAGGAGGGAGGGAGGGAGAGAGAGAGAGAGGGAAAAAGAGAGAGAGAGAGAGAGAGGGAGAGGGAAAGAGAGAGAGAGAGAGAGAGAGAGAGAGAGAGAGAGAGAGAGAGAGAGAGAGAGAGAGAGAGAGAGAGAGAGAGAGAGAGAGAGAGAGAGAGAGAGAGAGTCAGAGTCGTAGCCAGCTGACTGTGGTTCAGACAGACCTAGCCAAGCCAAGGACACCCCCGCCACATCACCAGCTCACAGCTATGCTCAGCCATGCCCTATTCAGCCCTGAGCCGTCTGCCAAAGCCATCATGACCAAACATCTATGTCAGAGCAGGCCCACAGCAAACAGAGCAGGCCCACAGCACTCAGAGCAGGCCCACAGCAAACAGAGCAGGTCCACAGCACTCAGAGCAGATCCACAGCACTCAGAGCAGGCCCACAGCACACAGAACAGGCCCACAGCACACAGAACAGGCCCACAGCACACAGAACAGGCCCACAGCACTCAGAGCAGGCCCACAGCAAACAGAGCAGGCCCACAGCAAACAGAGCAGGTCCACAGCACTCAGAGCAGATCCACAGCACTCAGAGCAGGCCCACAGCACACAGAACAGGCCCACAGCACACAGAACAGGCCCACAGCACACAGAACAGGCCCACAGCACTCAGAGCAGGCCCACAGCAAACAGAGCAGGCCCACAGCAAACAGAGCAGGTCCACAGCACTCAGAGCAGATCCACAGCACTCAGAGCAGGCCCACAGCACACAGAACAGGCCCACAGCACACAGAACAGGCCCACAGCACACAGAACAGGCCCACAGCACTCAGAGCAGGCCCACAGCAAACAGAGCAGGCCCACAGCACACAGAGCAGGCCCACAGCACACAGAGCAGGCCCACAGCACACAGAACAGGCCCACAGCACTCAGAACAGGCCCACAACACACAGAAGAGGTCCAGAGCACTCAGAGCAGTCCTATGTAGCAGGCTGGCAGTCAGTCCTATGTAGCAGGCTGGCAGTCAGTCCTATGTAGCAGGCTGGCAGTCAGTCCTATGTAGCAGGCTGGCAGTCAGTCCTATGTAGCAGGCTAGCAGTCAGTCCTATGTAGCAGGCTAGCAGTCAGTCCTCTGTAGCAGGCTAGCAGTCAGTCCTATGTAGCAGGCTGGCAGTCAGTCCTATGTAGCAGGCTGGCAGTCAGTCCTATGTAGCAGGCTGGCAGTCACCCCTATGTAGCAGGCTGGCAGTCAGTCCTATGTAGCAGGCTAGCAGTCAGTCCTATGTAGCAGGCTGGCAGTCAGTCCTATGTAGCAGGCTGGCAGTCAGTCCTATGTAGCAGGCTGGCAGTCAGTCCTATGTAGCAGGCTGGCAGTCAGTCCTATGTAGCAGGCTGGCGGCCAGTTCTATGTAGCAGGCTGGCAGTCAGTCCTATGTAGCAGGCTGGCGGTCAGTCCTATGTAGCAGGCTGGCAGTCAGTCCTATGTAGCAGGCTGGCAGTCAGTCCTATGTAGCAGGCTGGCGGTCAGTTCTATGTAGCAGGCTGGCAGTCAGTCCTATGTAGCAGGCTGGCAGTCAGTCCTATGTAGCAGGCTGGCGGTCAGTCCTATGTAGCAGGCTAGCAGTCAGTCCTATGTAGCAGGCTGGCAGTCAGTCCTATGTAGCAGGCTGGCGGTCAGTTCTATGTAGCAGGCTGGCAGTCAGTCCTATGTAGCAGGCTGGCGGTCAGTTCTATGTAGCAGGCTGGCAGTCAGTCCTATGTAGCAGGCTGGCAGTCAGTCCTATGTAACAGGCTGGCGGTGAGTCCTATGTAGCAGGCTGGCAGTCAGTTCTATGTAGCAGGCTGGCGGCCAGTCCTATGTAGCAGGCTGGCAGTCAGTCCTATGTAGCAGGCTGGCGGTCAGTCCTATGTAGCAGGCTGGCAGTCAGTCCTATGTAGCAGGCTGGCGGTCAGTCCTATGTAGCAGGCTGGCAGTCAGTTCTATGTAGCAGGCTAGCAGTCAGTCCTATGTAGCAGGCTGGCAGTCAGTCCTATGTAGCAGGCTGGCCCTCAGTCCTATGTAGCAGGCTGGCAGCCAGTCCTATGTAGCAGGCTGGCAGCCAGTCCTATGTAACAGGCTGGCGGTGAGTCCTATGTAGCAGGCTGGCAGCCTGTCCTATGTAGCAGGCTGGCAGCCAGTCCTATGTAGCAGGCTGGCAGCCAGTCCTATGTAACAGGCTGGCGGTGAGTCCTATGTAGCAGGCTGGCGGTCAGTCCTATGTAGCAGGCTGGCAGCCAGTCCTATGTAGCAGGCTGGCGGTCAGTCCTATGTAGCAGGCTGGCGGTCAGTCCTATGTAGCAGGCTGGCGGTCAGTCCTATGTAGCAGGCTGGCGGTCAGTCCTATGTAGCAGGCTGGCTGTCAGTCCTATGTAGCAGGCTGGTGGTCAGTCCTATGTAGCAGCCTGGCGGTCAGTCCTATGTAGCAGGCTGGCGGTCAGTCCTATGTAGCAGGCTGGCGGTCAGTCCTATGTAGCAGGCTGGCGGTGAGTCCTATGTGGCAGGCTGGCAGTCAGTTCTATGTAGCAGACTGGCGGTCAGTCCTATGTAGCAGGCTGGCGGTCAGTCCTATGTAGCAGGCTGGCGGTGAGTCCTATGTGGCAGGCTGGCGGTCAGTCCTATGTAGCAGGCTAGCAGTCAGTCCTATGTAGCAGGCTGGCAGTCAGTTCTATGTAGCAGGCTGGCAGTCAGTTCTATGTAGCAGGCAAGCAGTCAGTCCTATGTAGCAGGCTAGCAGTCAGTCCTATGTAGCAGGCTGGCGGTCAGTCCTATGTAACAGGCTAGCAGTCAGTCCTATGTAGCAGGCTGGCAGTCAGTCCTATGTAGCAGGCTAGCAGTCAGTCCTATGTAGCAGGCTAGCGGTCAGTCCTATGTAGCAAGCTGGCGGTCAGTCCTATGTAGCAGGCTGGCAGTCAGTCCTATGTAGCAGGCTGGCAGCCAGTCCTATGTAGCAGGCTGGCAGCCAGTCCTATGTAGCAGGCTGGCAGCCAGTCCTATGTAGCAGGCTGGCGGTCAGTCCTATGTAGCAGGCTGGCGGTCAGTCCTATGTAGCAGCTTGGCGGTCAGTCCTATGTAGCAGGCTAGCAGTCAGTCCTATGTAGCAGGCTGGCAGTCAGTCCTATATAGCAGGCTGGCAGCCAGTCCTATGTAGCAGGCTGGCAGTCAGTTCTATGTAGCAGGCTAGCAGTCAGTCCTATGTAGCAGGCTGGCAGTCAGTCCTTTGTAGCAGGCTGGCAGTCAGTCCTATGTAGCAGGCTGGCAGTCAGTTCTATGTAGCAGGCTAGCAGTCAGTCCTATGTAGCAGGCTAGCAGTCAGTCCTATGTAGCAGGCTGGCAGTCAGTCCTATGTAGCAGGCTGGCAGTCAGTCCTATGTAGCAGGCTAGCAGTCAGTCCTATGTAGCAGGCTGGAGGTCAGTCCTATGTAGCAGGCTAGCAGTCAGTCCTATGTAGCAGGCTAGCGGTCAGTCCTATGTAGCAAGCTAGCAGTCAGTTATGTGTAGCAGGCTGGCAGTCAGTCCTATGTAGCAGGCTGGCAGTCAGTCCTATGTAGCAGGCTGGCAGCCAGTCCTATGTAGCAGGCTGGCAGTCAGTCCTATGTAGCAGGCTAGCAGTCAGTCCTATGTAGCAGGCTAGCAGTCAGTCCTATGTAGCAGGCTGGAGGTCAGTCCTATGTAGCAGGCTAGCAGTCAGTCCTATGTAGCAGGCTAGCGGTCAGTCCTATGTAGCAGGCTAGCAGTCAGTTATGTGTAGCAGGCTGGCAGTCAGTCCTATGTAGCAGGCTGGCAGTCAGTCCTATGTAGCAGGCTGGCAGTCAGTCCTATGTAGCAGGCTGGCAGCCAGTCCTATGTAGCAGGCTGGCAGTCAGTCCTATGTAGCAGGCTAGCAGTCAGTCCTATGTAGCAGGCTAGCAGTCAGTCCTATGTAGCAGGCTGGATGTCAGTCCTATGTAGCAGGCTGGCAGTCAGTCCTATGTAGCAGGCTAGCAGTCAGTCCTATGTAGCAGGCTGGAGGTCAGTCCTATGTAGCAGGCTAGCAGTCAGTCCTATGTAGCAGGCTAGTGGTCAGTCCTATGTAGCAAGCTAGCAGTCAGTTATGTGTAGCAGGCTGGCAGTCAGTCCTATGTAGCAGGCTTGCAGTCAGTCCTATGTAGCAGGCTGGCAGCCAGTCCTATGTAGCAGGCTGGCAGTCAGTCCTATGTAGCAGGCTAGCAGTCAGTCCTATGTAGCAGGCTAGCAGTCAGTCCTATGTAGCAGGCTGGAGGTCAGTCCTATGTAGCAGGCTAGCAGTCAGTCCTATGTAGCAGGCTAGCGGTCAGTCCTATGTAGCAGGCTAGCAGTCAGTTATGTGTAGCAGGCTGGCAGTCAGTCCTATGTAGCAGGCTGGCAGTCAGTCCTATGTAGCAGGCTGGCAGCCAGTCCTATGTAGCAGGCTGGCAGTCAGTCCTATGTAGCAGGCTGGCAGTCAGTCCTATGTAGCAGGCTGGCAGCCAGTCCTATGTAGCAGGCTGGCAGTCAGTCCTATGTAGCAGGCTAGCAGTCAGTCCTATGTAGCAGGCTGGCAGTCAGTTATGTGTAGCAGGCTGGCAGTCAGTCCTATGTAGCAGGCTGGCAGTCAGTCCTATGTAGCAGGCTGGCAGCCAGTCCTATGTAGCAGGCTGGCAGCCAGTCCTATGTAGCAGGCTGGCAGCCAGTCCTATGTAACAGGCTGGCGGTGAGTCCTATGTAGCAGGCTGGCGGTCAGTCCTATGTAGCAGGCTGGCAGCCAGTCCTATGTAGCAGGCTGGCGGTCAGTCCTATGTAGCAGGCTGGCAGCCAGTCCTATGTAGCAGGCTGGCGGTCAGTCCTATGTGGCTTTGGTTTAAAGAAGTGTGCCATATGTGCAGTTTGGACCATAGTGAGTTATTTCTGATTCGTGCGATTGCTTTGAGGAGGCCTTAATATGCAGTATAATATATTTTACTAGCTCACGTCATGGTGGGCACACCCTAGCTTCACCACACTTCAGTCATCTCAGCACTAAAACCACAGCACCCTACGGTTACAGCAGGACTCTCAGACTGCACGGCAATAAGAGGAGAAAAAAATGGAAACTAAAAATAATTCCTGATGAAATTACCTTCTATGAGTAATTTCCTTAAAATGGAGAATGTCCAATGGATTAGAGGTTTATGGAACACTCACATATGACATTGGTACGTCCCATCGTACAATATTAAGGCCAGATGGTACGTCCCATCTGACATTATTAAGGCCAGATGTTATGTCCCATCAGACATTATTTAGGCCAGATGGTACGTCCCATCAGACATTATTAAGGCCAGATGGTGTGTCCCATCAGACATTATTAAGGCCAGATGATATGTCCCATCAGACATTATTAAGGCCAGATGGTATGTCCCATCAGACATTATTAAGGCCAGATGGTGTGTCCCATCAGACATTATTAAGGACAGATGGTACGTCCCATCAGACATTATTAAGGCCAGATGGTATGTCCCATCAGACATTATTAAGACCAGATGGTGTGTCCAATCAGACATTATTAAGGCCAGATGGTGTGTCCCATCGGACATTATTAAGGTCAGATGGTATGTCCCATTGGACATTATTAAGGCCAGATGGTGTGTCCCTTCAGATATTATTAAGGCCAGATGATATGTCCCATCAGACATTATTAAGACCAGATGGTACGTCCCATCAGACATTATTTAGGCCAGATGGAACATCCCATCGGACATTATTAAGGCCAGATGGTATGTCCCATCGGACATTATTTAGGCCAGATGGAACATCCCATCGGACATTATTAAGGCCAGATGGTATGTCCCATCAGACATTATTTAGGCCAGATGGAACATCCCATCGGACATTATTAAGGCCAGATGGTATGTCCCATCGGACATTATTAAGGCCAGATGATATGTCCCATCAGACATTATTAAGGCCAGATGGTGTGTCCCATCAGACATTATTAAGGACAGATGGTATGTCCCATCAGACATTATTAAGGCCAGATGGTATGTCCCATCAGACATTATTAAGGCCAGATGGTATGTCCCATCAGACATTATTAAGGACAGATGGTATGTCCCATCAGACATTATTAAGGCCAGATGGTATGTCCCATCAGACATTATTAAGGCCAGATGGTGTGTCCCATCAGACATTATTAAGGCCAGATGGTATGTCCCATCAGACATTATTAAGGACAGATGGTATGTCCCATCAGACATTATTAAGGCCAGATGGTGTGTCCCATCAGACATTATTAAGGCCAGATGGTATGTCCCATCAGACATTATTAAGGCCAGATGGTATGTCCAATCAGACATTATTAAGGCCAGATGGTGTGTCCCATCAGACATTATTAAGGACAGATGATATGTCCAATCAGACATTATTAAGGCCAGATGGTGTGTCCCATCAGACATTATTAAGGCCAGATGGTGTGTCCCATCAGACATTATTAAGGCCAGATGGTGTGTCCCATCAGACATTATTAAGGACAGATGATATGTCCAATCAGACATTATTAAGGACAGATGGTGTGTCCCATCAGACATTATTAAGGCCAGATGGTGTGTCCCATCAGACATTATTAAGGCCAGATGGTGTGTCCCATCAGACATTATTAAGGACAGATGGTATGTCCCATCAGACATTATTAAGGCCAGATGGTGTGTCCCATCAGACATTATTAAGGACAGATGGTATGTCCCATCAGACATTATTAAGGACAGATGGTATGTCCAATCAGACATTATTAAGGCCAGATGGTGTGTCCCATCAGACATTATTAAGGACAGATGGTATGTCCCATCAGACATTATTAAGGCCAGATGGTGTGTCCAATCAGACATTATTAAGGCCAGATGGTATGTCCAATCAGACATTATTAAGGCCAGATGGTGTGTCCAATCAGACATTATTAAGGCCAGATGGTATGTCCAATCAGACATTATTAAGGCCAGATGGTGTGTCCCATCAGACATTATTAAGGCCAGATGGTGTGTCCCATCAGACATTATTAAGGCCAGATGGTGTGTCCCATCAGACATTATTAAGGACAGATGGTATGTCCCATCAGACATTATTAAGGCCAGATGGTGTGTCCCATCAGACATTATTAAGGACAGATGGTATGTCCCATCAGACATTATTAAGGACAGATGGTATGTCCAATCAGACATTATTAAGGCCAGATGGTGTGTCCCATCAGACATTATTAAGGACAGATAGTATGTCCAATCAGACATTATTAAGGCCAGATGGTGTGTCCCATCAGACATTATTAAGGACAGATGGTATGTCCCATCAGACATTATTAAGGACAGATGGTATGTCCAATCAGACATTATTAAGGCCAGATGGTATGTCCAATCAGACATTATTAAGGCCAGATGGTGTGTCCCATCAGACATTATTAAGGACAGATGGTATGTCCAATCAGACATTATTAAGGCCAGATGGTGTGTCCCATCAGACATTATTAAGGACAGATGGTATGTCCAATCAGACATTATTAAGGCCAGATGGTATGTCCCATCAGACATTATTAAGGACAGATGGTATGTCCCATCAGACATTATTAAGGCCAGATGGTATGTCCAATCAGACATTATTAAGGCCAGATGATATGTCCAATCAGACATTATTAAGGCCAGATGGTGTGTCCCATCAGACATTATTAAGGACAGATGGTATGTCCCATCAGACATTATTAAGGCCAGATGGTGTGTCCCATCAGACATTATTAAGGACAGATGGTATGTCCCATCAGACATTATTAAGGCCAGATGGTATGTCCCATCAGACATTATTAAGGCCAGATGGTGTGTCCCATCAGACATTATTAAGGCCAGATGGTGTGTCCCTTCAGATATTATTAAGGCCAGATGATATGTCCCATCAGACATTATTAAGGCCAGATGGTACGTCCCATCAGACATTATTAAGGCCAGATGGTGTGTCCCATCAGACATTATTAAGGACAGATGGTATGTCCCATCAGACATTATTAAGGCCAGATGGTGTGTCCCATCAGACATTATTAAGGACAGATGGTATGTCCCATCAGACATTATTAAGGCCAGATGGTGTGTCCCATCAGACATTATTAAGGCCAGATGATATGTCCCATCAGACATTATTAAGGCCAGATGGTATGTCCCATCGGACATTATTAAGGCCAGATGGTACGTCCCATCAGACATTATTAAGGCCAGATGGTGTGTCCCATCAGACATTATTAAGGACAGATGGTATGTCCCATCAGACATTATTAAGGCCAGATGGTATGTCCCATCAGACATTATTAAGGCCAGATGGTGTGTCCCATCAGACATTATTAAGGCCAGATGATATGTCCCATCAGACATTATTAAGGCCAGATGGTATGTCCCATCAGACATTATTAAGGCCAGATGGTATGTCCCATCAGACATTATTAAGGACAGATGGTATGTCCCATCAGACATTATTAAGGACAGATGGTATGTCCCATCAGACATTATTAAGGACAGATGGTATGTCCCATCAGACATTATTAAGGACAGATGGTATGTCCCATCAGACATTATTAAGGACAGATGGTATGTCCCATCAGACATTATTAAGGCCAGATGGTATGTCCCATCAGACATTATTAAGGCCAGATGATATGTCCAATCAGACATTATTAAGGCCAGATGGTATGTCCCATCAGACATTATTAAGGCCAGATGGTATGTCCCATCAGACATTATTAAGGACAGATGGTATGTCCCATCAGACATTATTAAGGCCAGATGGTGTGTCCCATCAGACATTATTAAGGCCAGATGGTGTGTCCCATCAGACATTATTAAGGACAGATGGTATGTCCCATCAGACATTATTAAGGCCAGATGGTGTGTCCAATCAGACATTATTAAGGACAGATGGTATGTCCCATCAGACATTATTAAGGCCAGATGGTGTGTCCAATCAGACATTATTAAGGACAGATGGTATGTCCCATCAGACATTATTAAGGCCAGATGGTATGTCCCATCAGACATTATTAAGGCCAGATGATATGTCCAATCAGACATTATTAAGGCCAGATGGTGTGTCCCATCAGACATTATTAAGGACAGATGGTATGTCCCATCAGACATTATTAAGGCCAGATGGTGTGTCCCATCAGACATTATTAAGGACAGATGGTATGTCCCATCAGACATTATTAAGGCCAGATGGTATGTCCCATCAGACATTATTAAGGACAGATGGTATGTCCCATCAGACATTATTAAGGCCAGATGGTATGTCCCATCAGACATTATTAAGGACAGATGGTATGTCCCATCAGACATTATTAAGGACAGATGGTATGTCCCATCAGACATTATTAAGGCCAGATGGTATGTCCCATCAGACATTATTAAGGCCAGATGGTGTGTCCCATCAGACATTATTAAGGCCAGATGGTGTGTCCCATCAGACATTATTAAGGCCAGATGGTATGTCCCATCAGACATTATTAAGGCCAGATGGTGTGTCCCATCAGACATTATTAAGGTCAGATGGTGTGTCCCATCAGACATTATTAAGGCCAGATGGTGTGTCCCATCAGACATTATTAAGGCCAGATGGTATGTCCCATCAGACATTATTAAGGCCAGATGGTGTGTCCCATCAGACATTATTAAGGTCAGATGGTGTGTCCCATCAGACATTATTAAGGCCAGATGGTGTGTCCCATCAGACATTATTAAGGTCAGATGGTGTGTCCCATCAGACATTATTAAGGCCAGATGGTGTGTCCCATCAGACATTATTAAGGCCAGATGATATGTCCTTAATAACACTGACATGTTCAACCTGTCCCTGACTGAGTCTGTAATACCAACATGTTTCAAGCAGACTACCATAGTCTGTAGCCATGAAGTGCTTTGAAAGGCTGGTCTTGGCTCACATCAACATCATTATCCCAGAAACCCTAGACCCACTCCAATTTGCATACTGCCCCAACAGATCCACAGATGATGCAATCTATATTGCCCTACACACTGCCCTTTCACACCTGGACAAAAGGAACACCTATGTGAGAATGCTATTCATTGACTACAGCTCCATAGTGCCCTCAGCTCCATAGTGCGCTCAAAGTTCATCACTAAGCTAAGGACCCTGGGACTCAACACCTCC
Organism: Salvelinus alpinus; assembly: GCF_045679555.1. Taxonomy (NCBI): domain Eukaryota; kingdom Metazoa; phylum Chordata; class Actinopteri; order Salmoniformes; family Salmonidae; genus Salvelinus; species Salvelinus alpinus. The sequence goes on from NC_092089.1 coordinate 89,794,176, forward strand.
CTCTGCAACTAGATCCTGGACTTCCTGACAGGCCGCCCTCTGGGTGTTAAGGTTAGGAAACAACACATCCACCACGCTGATCCTTAACACAGGGGCCCCTCAGGGGTGCGTGCTCAGTCCCCTCCTGTACTCCCTGTTCACTCATGACTGCATGGCCAGGCACGGCTCCAACACCATCATTAAGTTTGCCGATGACACAACAGTGGTAGGCCTGATCACCAACGACGATGAGACAGCATATAGGGAGGAGGTCAGAGACCTGGCCATGTGGTGCCAGGACAACAACTGGTGACTGGTGAGGGAATGAAAACCAGAAGAGTCAGTTAGGAAATTCCTCGTCTCTCTCTCTCTCTCTCTCTCTCTCTCTCTCTCTCTCTCTCTCTCTCTCTCTCTCTCTCTCTCTCTCTCTCTCTCTCTCTCTCTCTGCAGCGAAAGCCCCCTCTTTCTTCTGATGGAATGTGTTCTAGCATTTCCCCTCATCTCGCTCCCTCACTCTTTCATTATCTCTCCCACACACACAGCTGCCCCTATGAGAGGAACACCAGCAGAGAGGAGAGAGAGAGTGAGAGAGATAAAGAGAGAGAGAGAGATAGAGAAATCCAGTGTTAGAGAGATGGAGGGAGGGAGATAGGAAATAGGGGGTAATATTTACTTGGGGGTGATAAAGGACGGCAGAAGGGAGGTGAAGAAGTGGGTCAGAGAGTGAGTGAGTGTAATATGGGAGGGAGGAAAAGAGGAATGGTTGGGGGGGCAGGGAGGTATGGAGGGAGTTAGGTGGGGAGAGGGAGGGAGGGAGGTATGGAGGGAGTTGGGTGGGGAGAGGGAGGGAGGTATGGAGGGAGTTGGGTGGGAGAGGGAGGGAGGTATGGAGGGAGTTGGGTGGGAGAGGGAGGGAGGTATGGAGGGAGTTGGGTGGGAGAGGGAGGGAGGTATGGAGGGAGTTGGGTGGGAGAGGGAGGGAGGTATGGAGGGAGTTGGGTGGGAAGAGGGAGGGAGGTACGGAGGGAATTGGCTGGGGAGAGGGAGTGAGGGAGGTATGGAGGGAGTTGGGTGGAGAGAGGGAGGGAGTTGTGCTCTAATTTCATTTGGCTTTTAAAAAGTGCTGTTTGAAAACAGTAATCAAATCATACCACACATAAAATAGTTCAAATCTGCACCATTTTTCAATATAAATAGCTGATAGGCAGCGGAGAGGCCAGGTGCGGCGGAGAGGCCAGGTGCGGCGGAGAGGCCAGGTGCAGCGGAGAGGCCAGGTGCGACGGAGAGGCCAGGTGCAGCGGAGAGGCCAGGTGCAGCGGAGAGGCCAGGTGCAGCGGAGAGGCCAGGTGCAGCGGAGAGGCCAGGTGCAGCGGAGAGGCCAGGTGCATCATTATGCATTAAAGAACAGTGAAGAAACGCAGCTCACAAAGCTCCCCTATTGATCTGGTTTAGGGACAATAACATGATCCTACGTACACTAGCTACAACACCACAATTCAATGAATAATTACTGGCATTATTGTTTTCAAGTGAGTACCATTTTTATTTTATTTTTTAAATGTTTAACCTTTATTTAACTAGGCAAGTCAGTTAAGAACAAATTCTTATTTACAATGACGGCCTAGGAACATTGGGTTAACTGTCTTGGTCAGGGGGCAGAACGACAGATTTTAATTGAGTACAATTGAGCACAATTCCTGTCTAGGCTGTAAACTGCAGTGAAAAAAATGTCATTTGAATAATAATGAATGCAAAAGAATGTTGAATGTTTCACTCCGGTCAGATCTCTAGAAAGACACAGTAGCAGGCCTGATGTGTCGTCTGTTACAGATCATCGTTCTCCCAATTCATCCTGCGGCCACATAGGCCTCTGTTCCCAGCAGGCCCGGTTATTCAGGAAAACTTAACATACGTTCTGCCTCCTTTTCCCGATCCGAGCAGCTATTCCTAGAACGTATTGCTTCAATTTAGTCTAAATATTTGTCACTTAAAAAAAAAAAACGTATTACCTTTTATGTGTGTAATAAACACAACTCGTCACCATGTTTTAATTAATCTGATAATATATAAAGCTACTTCAAAAGTCTGTAGGCTCTCTGCGAGTGTTCATCCACTACACTGTAATATAATTCCAATATCCAAACTGTGTAACAGCCATTCGATTAATGGAAAGAGACGTGAAAATATTTTCTTTTCGTTTGGGGAGGGGGGGGGGTGCATTTTTCTTGAGTTGGACCAGTACCCCCCAAACCAAGTAAATGTTGAACTGTCCATTAAGAAATGACTACAGCCCATGTAATCCTGGATAAATGTACATTCAGAAAAAAGGTGCTACTGTATCTAGAACCTAAAAGGGTTTTTCGGCTGTCCCCATATGAGAAAGCGTTGAAGAACAAATTTTGGTTCAAGGTAAAAACCCTTTTGCTTTCAAGGTGCAACCCTTTCCGGTTCCATGTAAAACCCTTTCCACAAAGGGTTCTACCTGGAACCCAAAAGGGTTCTACTTGTAACCAAAAAAGGTTCTACCTGGAACCAAAAAAGGTTCTACCTGGAACCCAAAAGGGTTCTACTTGTAACCAAAAAAGGTTCTACCCGGGGCCAAAAAAGGTTCTACCTGGAACCAAAAAAGGTTCTACCTGGAACCCAAAAGGGTTCTACTTGTAACCAAAATAGGCTCTACCCGGAGCCAAAAAAGGTTCTACCTGGAACCAAAAAAGGTTCTACCTGGAACCCAAAAGGGTTCTACTTGTAACCAAAAAAGGGTTCTACCCGGAGCCAAAAAAGGTTCTACCTGGAACCAAAAAGGGTTCTACTTGTAACCAAAAAAGGTTCTACCTGGAACCCAAAAGGGTTCTTCTATCGGGACAGCTGAAGAAACCTTTTGGAGCCCTTTATCCAGAGTATTTCTGCCAAATGAGTTCCCTACTTTCCCACGTCTACTGTTATCTGAATGACTAGGTTCAAACCTCAGTCTCTTGCGCACCACAAGACTGTGTTGGCCCGCTGAGCTAAATCCTAGACATTAGCTTGGGAAGCTAACCCAAGTATTCAGGAGTGAAGTCAATGTTACTCATCGTGTGAGCATGGTTCAGAGTTACGCCCATTGTACTCTCACACCTTGGCCTCAAAAGAGACCAAGCCCACTGTCCAATGGTGTCCACTGTAGTCTGTATGAAAGGCCTTGGTTTCACAGTATTTCAAAGAGGCTGTCATATTTCACAGCCTGGTGCAAAGCAACACAGGGTAAAAGAAGACGACGAGTCTAAGGGTCAGGATATGTTTTGTGTCGTTTGTAAATAATGCTGACATCTTTGAATGTCCCATACATTTTCCTCTACCACAATGTAGCAGTGGGATACTCCACAATACATCACAAGTTGATTGCTAATGTTCTCTGTGGCACTTTGAAGTGGTTACATCTCTGTGTAAATCTTAGCTCTGTGACAGTGAGCTATAGCTTGGTTACAGACCTTTGACCATAGAAGTCAGCAAGAGAGCACAAAGATCTGGAACCAGGCTAGGACACAGCGAGAGAGAGAGAGAGAGAGAGAGATGACTAAATATTAGAAGAGACCAGTCTGATTTACTGTCTTCTCAACATTCAGCTATCCCTTCTCATGTATAACTAACTATGAATTACTGTCCTCTCAACATTCAGCTATCCCTTCTCATGTATAACTAACTATCAATTACAGTCCTCTTCTCAATATTCAGCTAAACCTTCTCATGTATAACTAACTATGAATTACTGTCCTCTTCTCAATATTCAGCTAAACCTTCTCATGTATAACTAACTATGAATTACTGTCCTCTTCTCAATATTCAGCTAAACCTTCTCATGTATAACTAACTATGAATTACTGTCCTCTTCTCAATATTCAGCTATCCCTTCTCATGTATAACTAACTATGAATTACTGTCCTCTTCTCAATATTCAGCTAAACCTTCTCGTGTTTTACTGACCATGCCTGCGTCCCAAATAACACCCTGTTCTCGACAAAAGGCCCTGGTCAATAGTAGTGCACTACAGGGTACCATTTCAGACCCAGGCCATGAGTCCTGTGGACTATGTCTGTCTCCTGATCTAAATCTGTAAGGTCCTTCTGTCCTGTGGACTATGTCTGTCTCCTGATCTAAATCTGTAAGGTCCTTCTGTCCTGTGGACTATGTCTGTCTCCTGATCTACATCTGTAAGGTTCTTCTGTCCTGTGGACTATGTCTGTCTCCTGATCTAAATCTGTAAGGTCCTTCTGTCCTGTGGACTATGTCTGTCTCCTGATCTACATCTGTAAGGTTCTTCTGTCCTGTGGACTATGTCCTTGAGCTTCATGGAGGGGAAAAACGGGGTTGAAAAAGAGAAAATTGGGGGGATGGAGAGAGAGAGGAGTTGAAAGAGAAGACATGCGGGGATGAAGAGAGGAGAGGGGGTTTCCTCTTAGATCTCCCCCCATACATCCCTGTGTTGAATATGAAAATATATGATGGCATAATGTGTTCAGTATGCAAGCTTGAAGGAAACCATATGAACAGGAGGCCAGACAAAGAGCCTACTGTGCTCCAAGTACGACTACTCCCCCCCTCCTCTCACCCCTCTCTTTCCTCTCTGTCTGATTCAATCGAGGGAGCGGGAGGAGAGAGAGAGAGAGAGAGAGAGAGAGAGAGAGAGAGAGAGAGAGAGAGAGAGAGAGAGAGAGAGAGAGAGAGAGAGAGAGAGAGAGAGAGAGAGAGAGAGAGAGAGAGAGAGAGAGAGAGAGAAGAGAGAGTCCTGCTCAAGGAGAGAGTCCTACTCAGAGAGAAAGAGAGCGAGAGAGAGAGGGGGGAGGGTGGGGGGAATAGAGAGAGTCCTACTCAGAGAGAGTAGAGCGAGATAGAGAGGGAGAAAGAGAGAGAGAGAGAGAGTGAGAGGGAGAAAGAGAGAGAGAGTTCTACTCAGAGAGAAAGAGAGAGAGTGAGAGGGAGAGAGAGAGAGAGAGAGAGTCCGTCCCAGAGAGAGGAAGAAGGGGGAACTCTGAGGAGCTGAAAGGGGCAGTACAAACTAGCCGTGAGCCTCGCACACACACAGACCCACCGGAGTACAGGTGAGCTGTGACCACCATACAACTACTGTACAGCTGCTATCTGTTATACAGGAATGTTCTACAATCAGTTTGTAACGCTTAGATTAGACTTTTTGGCACAGTGACGTTTTGCTGCATGTGGACTTGTACTTTGAGTTTTACTTATAGTCAATTATGATGATCTGTCAGTTGTTAGAGTATCTCTCTGAGGGGGGGAATGGACAGAGTGCATGGGACTACAAGGGTAAAAACAAAATGGGGGAAACATGAACTTTGAAATGTCAACTTTTGAACTATCCGATGACTAACATCTGTCGCTTGCTGTTTTGTCACTTTCCCTTTGTGCAGGCTGTAGTCTGCAAGCTTGCAGAGGGGGCTGGTTAGCTGGTGGTTACATTAGCACTGTGGTCAGCTACAGCTGTCACTGATAGACTAGCCTATTGTCTTGACTGTGACTGTGTGGAGCCTTGATGTGGCCAGCCCTGGTTAGGGACTTAGAGCAGCGGTCTATTGTCTTGACTGTGTGGAGTCTTGATATGGCCCGCCCTGGTTAGGGACTTAGAGCAGCGGTCTATTGTCTTGACTGTGACTGTGTGGAGTCTTGATATGGCCCGCCCTGGTTAGGGACTTAGAGCAGCGGTCTATTGTCTTGACTGTGTGGAGTCTTGATGTGGAGTCTTGATATGGCCAGCCCTGGTTAGGGACTTAGAGCAGCGGTCTATTGTCTTGACTGTGTGGAGTCTTGATATGGCCAGCCCTGGTTAGGTACTTAGAGCAGCGGCCTATTGTCTTGACTGTGTGGAGTCTTGATATGGCCAGCCCTGGTTAGGTACTTAGAGCAGCGGTGTATTGTCTTGACTGTGACTGTGTGGAGTCTTGATGTGGCCCGCTCTGGTTAGGGACTTAGAGCAGCGGTGTAGTGTAACGTTAGATGATGTATCAGATGAAGGGCTAGCTAGCTGGAGACTGTATTGTCTTACCTTCCTATAATACAGCAGGTGAGGACCAGCATAATGGTTTATGAGAGGAAATAACAGTCCTTTGTTTTGCCGTATGTTACTAAATAAATGATTTAGTAGAGACGCAACTTATTCATGACGTTGCGTGAATTCGACACGAGTCGGTGTAACACAACTAATTTATTCAGTAAACTGTATTGAAAGGGAAAGGGGAGAGGGGGATACCTAGTCAGTTGTACAACTGAATGCCTTCAACTGAAATGTGTCTTCTGCATTTAACCCAACCCCTCTGAATCAGAGAGGTGCGAGAGGGGGGGGGGGCTGCCTTAATCGACATCCACGTCTTCGGCGCCCGGGGAACACTGGGTTAACTGCCTTGTTCAAGGGGCAGAACGACATATTTTTTACCTTGTCAGCTCGGGGATTCGATCCAGCAACCTTTCGGTTACTGGCCCAACGCTCTAACCACGAGATGTCTTGGGAATGTAGTGTATTTTACATAACTTTTAATAACCAGCTAATGGAGTGTTTTTGTTTTGAAGAAAACGTAATGACTTGGTTTTGTTGTTTCAGACTGCTGACCATCCACATACACACAGTTTTTTTGGCAAAATTACACTGCATATTTCAGCACCTCCGTTCTCTGAAGCTTTTAACTTTTAAGTGTTTTATTCAAGCTTCTAAGAGTTTTTGGATGGAACGAACTCTTGGCATGCCATGTTGGGTTTTACACACCCATTGTAGGTAATCTGTTTATCTTGAACACCTGCAGTTACCAGTGTGGCCCTGCTGCACACGTCACACACTTAATTACAAGATTTACTCTCACATGATATAGGAGATGAAACCAGACAGAGGAGAGAGGAGAGAGGGGAGAGGGAGAGAGAGAGAGAGAGAGAGAGAGAGAGAGAGAGAGAGAGAGAGAGAGAGAGAGAGAGAGAGAGAGAGAGAGAGAGAGAGAGAGAGAGAGAGAGAGAGAGAGAGAGAGAGAGAGAGAGAGAGAGAGAGAGGGAGAAAAAGAACCATTTCATTGAAGTCTGTGACTGACGTTGTTTTGATTGTCAGTCATCACCTCCAACACAAGCCAAGGCATGCCGCGGTCGGAGCTATCACTGTCTCCCTCCCCCCCCCTCCCCCCCCCCCCCCTCCTCCTCCCTCCTCTTCAAAAGATGAATTATAAAGCAGGAATGCCAATTTTGGAGCAAAACCCACAATTATTTGGGAGGTCGTTGAATGGTCCTTTGCCTGAACAGGAGAGAGCGGAACAGAGCCTGCTAAACCTGTGCACTGTGTGTGTGTGTGTGTGTGTGTGTGTGTGTGTGTGTGTGTGTGTGTGTGTGTGTGTGTGTGTGTGTGTGTGTGTGTGTGTGTGTGTGTGTGTGTGTGTGTGTGTGTGTGTGTGTGTGTGTGTGTGTGTGTGTGTGTGTGTTTATGCCTGAACGGTTAATGTACTGCATGCAAACTGTAATGGATATGTGGGTAGGCTTTGAGATTAACAACACATTGTCGGTTCTACAGCCCAAAGGGGATCGTCATGGCAACATGTCAGTCATGGTCCGTACCAGCCTGAATATTATGGGATAGGTAACGGATACACTTGAAATCCTCTCAGGAATGCTCTCTCTCACTCACCTGACATTCATACTCACATCCTCCTATTACTGCATAGAGTGGGTACTACTTAGAGTGGGTACTACATAGAGTGGGTACTACTTAGAGTGGGTACTACATAGAGTGGGTACTACATAGAGTGGGTACTACATAGAGTGGGTACTACTTAGAGTGGGTACTACATAGAGTGGGTACTACATAGAGTGGGTACTACATAGAGTGGGTACTAGAGTGGGTACTACATAGACTGGGTACTACATAGAGTGGGTACTACATAGACTGGGTACTACTTAGAGTGGGTACTACATAGAGTGGGTACTAGAGTGGGTATTACATAGAGTGGGTACTACATAGAGTGGGTACTACATAGAGTGGGTACTACATAGAGTGGGTACTAGAGTGGGTACTACATAGAGTGGGTACTACATAGAGTGGGTACTACATAGAGTGGGTACTGCATAGAGTGGGTACTACATAGAGTGGGTACTAGAGTGGGTACTACATAGAGTGGGTACTACATAGAGTGGGTACTACATAGAGTGGGTACTAGAGTGGGTACTACATAGAGTGGGTACTACATAGAGTGGGTACTAGAGTGGGTACTGCATAGACTGGGTACTACATAGAGTGGGTACTAGAGTGGGTACTACATAGAGTGGGTACTAGAGTGGGTACTACATAGAGTGGGTACTAGAGTGGCTACTAGAGTGGGTACTACATAGAGTGGGTACTACATAGAGTGGGTACTACATAGAGTGGGTACTAGAGTGGGTACTACATAGAGTGGGTACTACATAGAGTGGGTACTACATAGAGTGGGTACTAGAGTGGGTACTACATAGAGTGGGTACTAGAGTGGGTACTACATAGAGTGGGTACTACATAGAGTGGGTACTAGAGTGGGTACTACATAGAGTGGGTACTACATAGAGTGGGTACTAGAGTGGGTACTACATAGAGTGGGTACTACATAGAGTGGGTACTAGAGTGGGTACTACATAGAGTGGGTACTAGAGTGGGTATTACATAGAGTGGGTACTAGAGTGGGTACTACATAGAGTGGGTACTACATAGAGTGGGTACTAGAGTGGGTACTGCATAGACTGGGTACTACATAGAGTGGGTACTAGAGTGGGTACTACATAGAGTGGGTACTAGAGTGGGTACTACATAGAGTGGGTACTAGAGTGGCTACTAGAGTGGGTACTACATAGAGTGGGTACTACATAGAGTGGGTACTAGAGTGGGTACTACATAGAGTGGGTACTGCATAGAGTGGGTACTACATAGAGTGGGTACTACATAGAGTGGGTACTACATAGAGTGGGTACTACATAGAGTGGGTACTACATAGAGTGGGTACTAGAGTGGGTACTACATAGAGTGGGTACTACATAGAGTGGGTACTGCATAGAGTGGGTACTACATAGAGTGGCTACTAGAGTGGGTACTACATAGAGTAGGTACTACATAGAGTGGGTACTAGAGTGGGTACTAGAGTGGGTACTACATAGAGTAGGTACTACATAGAGTGGGTCCTACATAGAGTGGGTACTAGAGTGGGTACTACATAGAGTGGGTACTAGAGTGGGTACTACATAGAGTGGGTACTACATAGAGTGGGTACTAGAGTGGGTACTGCATAGACTGGGTACTACATAGAGTGGGTACTAGAGTGGGTACTACATAGAGTGGGTACTAGAGTGGGTACTACATAGAGTGGGTACTAGAGTGGCTACTAGAGTGGGTACTACATAGAGTGGGTACTACATAGAGTGGGTACTAGAGTGGGTACTACATAGAGTGGGTACTGCATAGAGTGGGTACTACATAGAGTGGGTACTACATAGAGTGGGTACTACTTAGAGTGGGTACTACATAGAGTGGGTACTACATAGAGTGGGTACTACATAGAGTGGGTACTACATAGAGTGGGTACTACATAGAGTGGCTACTAGAGTGGGTACTACATAGAGTAGGTACTACATAGAGTGGGTACTAGAGTGGGTACTAGAGTGGGTACTACATAGAGTAGGTACTACATAGAGTGGGTCCTACATAGAGTGGGTACTAGAGTGGGTACTACATAGAGTAGGTACAACATAGAGTGGGTACTACATAGAGTGGGTACTAGAGTGGGTACTACATAGAGTGGGTACTAGATAGAGTGGGTACTAGAGTGGGTACTACATAGAGTAGGTACTACATAGAGTGGGTACTACATAGAGTGGGTACTAGAGTGGGTACTAGAGTGGGTCCTACATAGAGTGGGTCCTACATAGAGTGGGTACTACATAGAGTGGGTACTACATAGAGTGGGTACTAGATAGAGTGGGTACTAGAGTGGGTACTACATAGAGTAGGTACTACATAGAGTGGGTACTACATAGAGTGGGTACTAGAGTGGGTACTAGAGTGGGTCCTACATAGAGTGGGTCCTACATAGAGTGGGTACTACATAGAGTGGGTATTAGAGTGGGTACTACATAGAGTGGGTACTACATAGAGTGGGTACTACATAGAGTGGGTATTACATAGAGTGGGTACTACTTAGAGTGGGTACTACATAGAGTGGGTACTGCATAGAGTGGGTACTAGAGTGGGTACTACATAGAGTGGGTACTGCATAGAGTGGGTACTAGAGTGGGTACTAGAGTGGGTCCTACATAGAGTGGGTCCTACATAGAGTGGGTACTACATAGAGTGGGTACTGCAGGGAGGGGTTTATACATATATACTGAAGACAGTAGTGTATGGCAGTATATATTTCATCAGAATATCATATCGTATTAGGTGGAGTTAAGGTATGGGATATATGAGGGATAATACTCTCATACCAAAGCTGACATGCAACATCTCCCATTACAGTAATTACTGTATGGAACAGTACACGGTATATCCATCAGAAGGAGGAACTGATATATGGGACATTTACTGAGGCTGGGAATTGCCAGGGACGTCAAGATATGATATCATCACGATACTTAGCTGCCGTTTCCGATATGTATTGCGATTCTCACGATTCTCACAATTCTATATCTATTGTGATTCGGTACTGGGAGTTTATTGTGATTCGGTACTGGGAGTTTATTGTGATTCGGTACTGGGAGTTTATTGTGATTCGGTACTGGGAGTTTATTGTGATTCGGTACTGGGAGTTTATTGTGATTCGGTACTGGGAGTTTATTGTGATTCGGTACTGGGAGTTTATTGTGATTCGGTACTGGGAGTTTATTGTGATTCGGTACTGGGAGTTTATTGTGATTCGGTACTGGGAGTTTATTGTGATTCGGTACTGGGAGTTTATTGTGATTCGGTACTGGGAGTTTATTGTGATTCGGTACTGGGAGTTTATTGTGATTCGGTACTGGGAGTTTATTGTGATTCGGTACTGGGAGTTTATTGTGATTCGGTACTGGGAGTTTATTGTGATTCGGTACTGGGAGTTTATTGTGATTCGGTACTGGGAGTTTATTGTGATTCGGTACTGGGAGTTTATTGTGATTCGGTACTGGGAGTTTATTGTGATTCGGTACTGGGAGTTTATTGTGATTCGGTACTGGGAGTTTATTGTGATTCGGTACTGGGAGTTTATTGTGATTCGGTACTGGGAGTTTATTGTGATTCGGTACTGGGAGTTTATTGTGATTCGGTACTGGGAGTTTATTGTGATTCGGTACTGGGAGTTTATTGTGATTCGGTACTGGGAGTTTATTGTGATTCGGTACTGGGAGTTTATTGTGATTCGGTACTGGGAGTTTATTGTGATTCGGTACTGGGAGTTTATTGTGATTCGGTACTGGGAGTTTATTGTGATTCGGTACTGGGAGTTTATTGTGATTCGATGGTCCAAACATATTGCTCACCACATGTCTGCTGCGGAGGAACAAGACAGCTATGACAAAGCAAGTACTGTAAGGGGAAGCTGATAGACAGACAGGTGACCTGTAGGACAGGGGAGGCTGACAGACAGGTGAACTGTAGGACAGGTAAACTGTAGGACAGGTAAACTGTAGGACAGTACTGTAAGGGGAAGCTGACAGACAGGTGAACTGTAGGACAGGACTGTATATTCATCATAGGGTGGAGGCATACAGGAAACATGTGATTACACTCCCACGCAGCCTGAGGGGACAGACGCTGTAAATTATATCCCCAGATCTTTATTAGTTTTATTTTGTATTTTATTTAATCTTTATTGAACTGGGTTGCGCCCAACTAGCTCCACCCTCCCTTTCCCCGTTTGGCAAGGCCACATGACGCACCTGTGGGCAGGTGCTTCGGCTGCGTCCGAAGGGGATCGGGGGTTGCCGGTGATGGGGTCAGGGGGCGATGGGGTCAGGGGGCGATGGGTTCAGGGGGTGATGGGTCAGGGGGTGATGGGGTCAGGGGGCGATGGGGTCAGGGGGCGATGGGGTCAGGGGACGATGGGGTCAGGGGGCGATGGGGTCAGGGGGCGATGGGATCAGGGGGCGATGGGGTCAGGGGACGATGGGGTCAGGGGGCGATGGGGTCAGGGGGCGATGGGGTCAGGGGGCGATGGGGTCAGGGGGCGATGGGGTCAGGAGGTGATAAGGGTCAGGGGGTGATGGGGTCAGGGGGCGATGGGGTCAGGGTGTGATGGGTTCAGGGGGCGATGGGGTCAGGGGGCGATGGGGTCAGGGGATGATGGAGTCAGGGAGTGATGGGGTCAGGGGGTGATGGGGTCAGGGGGCAATGGGTTCAGGGGGCGATGGGGTCAGGGAAAGATGAGGTCAGGGGGTGATGGGGTCAGGGGGTGAATGGGGTCAGGGGGTGATGGGATCAGGGGGTGATGGGGTCAGGGGGCAATGGGGTCAGGAGGTGATGGGGTCAGAGTTGGGTAGCGAAATATTCCTGAGCTTCAAAATCCACAATTACACCTTAACTCACATCCAAAACCTAATGTCAGAACCCAGAACCAAATCTCCTGCATGAGAGACTACCCACAACTAGATTGCTGGTGGATTCGCTGGTAGTTCTGACTAGAAATATATTAAGACATGTTGATGTTTGTGGAATACATCCAAGCAGCATGACTGTGGATTTATTTGGTCGTTATGAATGTTGGAATTACGGACACAAAACAGATGTTGTGGAGTTCAGAGTTTTAAGGTTATTTTTTATTTTCTGCTGAAATCATCTGGATTATGAAGTTACGAATCAGGAGAAACACAGAGAGTTCAGGATTTGAGGGATGTATATATTGAGACGTTTTGATGTTGTTTTCTGCTGTGCCAGACTTTCTCTCAAGCTTTTCCAGTGATTTCACTGTAAGGTTCAAATCAAATGTTATTTGTCACAGGTGTAGACCTTACAACAGGTGTAGACCTTACCGGGAAATGCTTACTTTACAAGCCCTTAATCAACAATGGAGTTTTAAGATAAATAAGAGTTAAGAAAATATTGACTAAATAAACTAAAGTAAAGAAAGAATAATGATGCTATATACAGGGGGTACCGGTACCGAGTCAATGTGAGGGGGTACAGGTTAGTCGAGGTAATTGAGGTAATATATACTGTACTGTAGGTAAGGGTAAAGTGACTATGCATAGATAACTAACAGAGAGTAGCAGCAGCGTAAAAAAAAGAGAGAGAGAGGGGGGGGTCAATGCAAGTAGTCCGGGTGGCGGTTTGTTCGTGGTAGTTGTGAATACAGACAGACAGACAGAGGTAGTGTAGTCCAGGTGGCTGTTTGTTCGTGGTAGTTGTGAATACAGACAGACAGACAGAGGTAGTGTAGTCCAGGTGGCTGTTTGTTCGTGGTAGTTGTGAATACAGACAGACAGACAGAGGTAGTGTAGTCCAGGTGGCTGTTTGTTCGTGGTAGTTGTGAATACAGACAGACAGAGGTAGTGTAGTCCGGGTGGCTGTTTGTTCGTGGTAGTTGTGAATACAGACAGACAGAGGTAGTGTAGTCCGGGATTTGATAAATAGTAAGATATTTGTGACGTCTAGCTGATGTTTTTTTTTTTTTGCATTATAAAGCTGTCTGAAATTGGTTAAATTGTGAAGGGGTCGTGTGGTTTGGGGATTTTCAATGATATATTAAGACAATTCAACATCCTGCTGATTTTTGCCTGCCAGATTTAGTAACTCAGTGCTTTCCCAGTGATGTCATGTCAGTCTGAAGAACTCCAGCTCCAACACATGTTTACAGTCTTGTGGTGAACAAAGTTTTACAGATTTTACATTAAAAGATTTTAATCAGAACCCGAATTCTAGACGTTCTTCCAACAAATGTCCTCAACGGAAGATGGTCGCCACTTTGTAGATCCAAGATTGTAAACATCAACTTGATGTGAACATGTTGACATATACTCAACTGTAGTCAACATCCAAATCTCAAACTTAGTAGTGATTTAATCTGTCAGAATGATGGTGTGCAGTACACAGAATAATACACACCCAATCATGTATAAAATAAAACATGTTAACCTCAAAATGACGTTGACAAATCTAAACAACGATAAACCAGATTGATGTGAGCATACACTATATATTCAAAAGTATGTGGACACCCCTTCAAATGAGTGGATTCGGTGTATAAAATCGAGCGCAATAGCCATGCAATCTCCATAGACAAACAATGCCAGTAGAATGGCTTCACTGAATAGCTCAGTGAATTTCAACATGGTACCGTCATAGGATGCCACCTTTCCAACAAGTCAGATCGTCAAATCAACTGCCCTGCTGCAACTGTAAGTGCTGTTATTGTGAAGTGGAAACGTCTAGGAACAACAACGGCTCAGCCGCAAAGTGGTAGGCCACACAAGCTCACAGAACGGAGCCACAGAGTGCGAAGTGCGTAACAATCGTCTGTCCTCAGTTGTAACACTCACTACCGAGTTCTAAACTGCATCTGGAAAGCAACTTCAGCACGAGAACTGTACGTCTGGAGCTTCATGAAATGGGTTTCCATGGCCGAGCAGCCGCACACAATCCTAAGATCTCCATAGGTAATGCCAAGCGTCGGCTGGAGTGGTGAAAGCTCGCCGCGATTGGACTCTGGAGTGACGAATCACGTTTCACCATCTGGTAGTCCAACGAACGAATCTGGGTTTGGTGGATGCCAGGAGAACGCTACCTGCCCCAATGCATAGTGCCAACTGTAAAGTTTGGTGGAGGAGGAATAATGGTCTGGTGCTGTTTTTCATGGTTTGGGCCCCTTAGTTCTAGTGAAGGGAAATCTTAATGCTACAGCAATGACATTCTAGATGATTCTGTGCTTCCAACAATTTGGGGAAGGACCTTTCCTGTTTCAGCATGACAATGCTCCCGTGCACAAAGTGAGATCCATACAGAAATGGCTTGTCAAGATCGGTGTGGGAGAACTTGACTGGCCTGCACAGAGCCCTGACCTCAACCCCATCGACACCTTTGGATGAATTGGAAAGCCATCTGCGAGCCAGGCCTGATCGCCCGACCTCACTGCTCTTGTGGCTGAATGGAAGGAAGTCCCCACAGCAATGTTCCAACATCTAGTAGAAAACCTTCCCAGAGGAGTGGAGGCTGTTATAGCAGTAAAGGGCGGAGGATCAACTCCATATTAATGCTCATCATTTTTGGAATGAGATGTTCTTTGGGTCATGTAGTGTATGTCTGTCCTCCCTCCGTTAACACATCAATAGGAATCAAAGAGAGCTCTTGTCATTACACGTGTCCCTAATGCCACCCCGTACACTGTAGTGCACTACTATGGGTCCTGGTCAAAAGTAGTGCAAGTAGTGCACTATATAGGGAATTATGTGCAATTTGTTAAGCAGCCATTGTGTCTAAACAATAAAATCCTTCTTCCTCTTCTCATATTGGCCTCAGTACTGACACATCAGGTACCCGCTGGGCAGACCACTTTATTTGAACGTGGAGCATTGGGTAATATTTTGTAGATACTTTGATCAAGGACAATAATGGTACATTTGAATTCCATAAAGTGAGTGTGGAAGAGGTGCATTTTTTGTTGTTGTTGTCTATCAACAATGACAATCCACCGCGGTCTGAAAACCTGGATGGAAAATTACTGAGGATAATAGCGGAATATATTGCCTCTCCTATTTACCATATCTTCAATTTAAGCCTACTAGAGAGTGTGTGCCCTCAGCCCTGGAGGGAAGCTAAAGTCATTCCACTACCTTAGTAAAGACCCATCTACTGGCTCAATAGTCGACCAATCAGCCTGTTACCAACCCTTAGTAAACTTTTGAAATAAATGGTGTTTGACCAGATACAATGCTATTTCACAGTAAACAAATTGACAACAGACTTTCAGCACGCTTATAGGGAAGGACATTCAACAAGCACAGCACTTACACAAATGACTGATGATTGGCTGAGAGAAATTTATGATAAAATGATTGTGGGGGCTGTTTTGTTAGACTTCAGTGCGGCTTTTGACATTATCAATCATATTCTGCTGCTTGAAAAACGCATGTGTTATGGATTTACACCTCCGACTATATTGTGGATAAAGAGTTAGCTGTGTAACAGAACACAAAGTGTGTTCTTTAATGGAAGTCTCTCCAACATAATCCAGTTAGAATTAGGAATTCCCCAGGGCAGCTGTCTCGGCTCCTTACTTTTTTAATCTTATCTAATGACATGCCACTGGCTTTGAGGAAAGCCAGTGTGTCTATGTATGCGGATGACTCAACACTATACACGTCAGCTACTACAGCAACTGAAACACTTAACAAAGAGCTGCAGTTAGCTTCAGAATGGGTTGCAAGGAATAGGTTACTCCTAAAAATGTCTAAAACTTAAAAGCATTATATTTGGGACAAATCATTCCCTAAACCCTAAACCTCAACTAAATATTGCAATAAATAATGTGGAAATTGTACAAGTTGAGGTGAATTAACTGCTTGGAGTCACCCTGGATTGTAAACTGTCATGGTCAAAACATATAACAGTAGCTAAGATGGGGAGAAGTCTGTCCATAATAAAGCTCTGCTCTGCCTTCTTAACAACACTATCAACAAGGCAGGTCCTACAGGCCCTAGTTTTGTCGCACGTGGACTTCTGTTCAGTCGTGTGTCCAGGTGCCACAGAGGGAGTTCGGAAAATTGCAATTGGATCAAAACAGGGCAGCATGACTGGCCCTTGGATGTACACAGAGAGCAAACATGAATAATATGCATGTCAATCTCTCATGGCCCAAAGTGGAGGAAAGATCGACTTCATCACTACTTGTTTCTGTAAGAAGTGTTGACATGCTGAAAGCACCGAGTTGTCTGTCTAAACTACTAGCAAACAGCTCAGACACCCATACATACCCCACAAGACATGCCACCAGAGGTCTGTTTAAACTACTAGCACACAGCTCAGACACCCATGCATACCCCACAAGACATGCCACCAGAGGTCTGTTTAAACTACTAGCACACAGCTCAGACACCCATGCATACCCCACAAGACATGCCACCAGAGGTCTGTTTAAACTACTAGCACACAGCTCAGACACCCATGCATACCCCACAAGACATGCCACCAGAGGTCTGTTTAAACGACTAGTACACAGCTCAGACACCCATGCATACCCCACAAGACATGCCACCAGAGGTCTGTTTAAACGACTAGCACACAGCTCAGACACCCATACATACCCCACAAGACATGCCACCAGAGGTCTCTTCACAGTCCCCAAGTCCAGAAGAGACTATGGGAGGTGCACAGTACTACATAGAGCCATGACTACATGGAACTCTATTCCACATCAGATAACTGATGAACTGATCAAATAAAAAATAAAATAAAAAACAGATCATTTGGAACAGCGGGGACTGTGAAGCAACACAAACATAGACACATGCATACACACACATGATAACATAAGCCAACCGATTGTGTTTTTTTGTTTGTTCATTTGTGTTGTTTGTAACTTATTTTTTAACTTATTTTGTACATAATGTTGCCGCTACCGTCTCTTATGACTGAAAATAACTTCTGGACATCAGGACTGCGATTACTCACCACAGACTGGCAGAAACCTTTTTTTCCTTTAACGAGTCTGATGAGGCCGACACAAATGATATGCTGCTGTGTCAGGAACAGGCCCAGATCTCCGTGATTTGTGTGAAGAGGAGGCGGAGAAAAAGGGGCTGGATTGCGGGCTGCCTTCTGAGAATTCATAGGCTATTGAATAAACCCCCACTTCCTTCAATTCTGCTAGCAAACGTGCAATCTTTGGACAATAAAATAGATGACCTACGCAGAAGATCAAACTACCAATGGGACATTCAAAACTGTAGTATCTTATGTTTCATGGAGTGGTGGCTGAAAGACGACAATATCAACATACAGCTGGCTGGTTATACACTGTAGTGGCAGTACAGATAAACGGCGTCTGGTAAGACAAGGGGCGGTAGACTATGCATTTTTGTAAATAATAGCTGGTGCACGATATCTAAGGATGTCTCGAGCTATTGCTCGTCTGAGGTAGAGTATTTCATGATAAGCTGTAGACAACACTACCTACCTAGAGAGTTTTCGTCTGTATTTTTCGTGGCTGTTTACATACCACCACAGTTAGAGGCTGGCACTAAGACAGCATTGAATGACCTGTATTCCACCATAAGCAAACAAGAAAACGCTCAGCCATAGGTCAGGGACTTTAACGCAGGGAAACATAAATCAGTTTGACCAAATTTCTATCAGCATGTCAAATGTGCAACCAATTCTAGGCCACCTTTACTCCACACAAAGTATACAAAGTCTCCCTCATCCTCCATTTGGCAAATCTGACCATAATTCTATCCTCCTGACTACTGCTTACAGGCAAAAATTAAAGCAGGAAGCACCAGTAACTAGATCAATTAAAAAGTGGTCAGACGAAGCAAATGCTTAGCTACAGGACTGTTTTGCTAGCACAGACTGGACTATGTTCCGGGATTCCTCCGATGGCATTGAGGAGTACACATTAGTCATTGGCTTCATCAATAAGTGCATCGATGACGTCGTCCCCACAGTGACCATATGTACATACGGCTAGAGCTGCCGCTTATATGGAGCGGGACTCTAACCCGGAAACGTATAAGAAATCCCGCTATGCCCTCTGACGAACCATCAAACAGGCAAAGCATCAATACAGGACTAAGATAAAATCGTAATACACTGGCTCTGACCCTCGTCGGATGTGGCAGGGCTTGCAAACCATTACAGACTACAAAGGGAAGCCCAGCCGAGAGCTGCCCAGTAACACGAGCTTACCAGACGAGCTAAACTACTTCTATGCTCGCTTCGAGGCAAATAACACTGAAACATGCATGAGAGCACCAGCTGTTCTGGAAGACTGTGTGATCACGCTCTCCGCAGCCGATGTGAGTAAGTCCTTTAAAAAGGGTCAACATTCACAAGGCCGCAGGGCCAGGCGGATTACCAGGACGTGTACTGCGAGCATGCGCTGACCAACTGGCAAGTGTCTTCACTGACATTTTCAACCTCTCTCTGTCCGAGTTTGTAATACCAACATGTTTAAAGCAGACCATCATAGTGCCTGTGTACAAGAACACTAAGGTAACCTGCCTAAACGACGTGCGTGCCAGGGTGTGTGTGTGTGTGTGTGTGTGTGTGTGTGTGTGTGTGTGTGTGTGTGTGTGTGTGTGTGTGTGTGTGTGTGTGTGTGTGTGTGTGTGTTTGGGGTTGTAGGGAGTCATCGCAAACAACACGGTTCTTTGTGTCTGTGTGACTAAGCTCTTGACTATCACATTGAATGTGACTCAAGAACACAACAAGGCGAACCCCCATTGCAATGGGGACAGACAAGTCTGAACAGGGATGGGACACACAAACACAGGGTTATAATGACAGACAGACAGACAGACAGACAGACAGACAGACAGACAGACAGACAGACAGACAGACAGACAGACAGACAGACAGACAGACAGACAGACAGGCAGGCAGGCAGGCAGGCAGGCAGGCAGGCAGGCAGACAGACAGACAGACAGACAGACAGACAGACAGACAGACAGACAGACAGACAGACAGTCCCAGGGTGTTGTAATACATTTGGTTGAGAAACATGACCCTCCTTGTCTAATGTAATCCTTTATAGACTGAGACATGACCCTCCTTGTCTAATGTAATCCTTTATAGACTGAGACATGACCCTCCTTGTCTAATGTAATCCTTTATAGACTGAGACATGACCCTCATTGTCTAATGTAATCCTTTAAAGACTGAGACATGACAGGTGATAGTTGTAACACTTGAGACTGGAGTATAGATAAAGCATATATTCATTAATCCACATTAACCTTGTCAGCTCCTGAGTGCAATACAACACAATATGTCTCCTGTCACCACCAGGCCCGAGGTAGAGATAAAGCTAAGAGCTTTAGTCATTTATTGAGATTTCCTGACATCCATCTCTTAATGTCCTGACCTTTCCTTCTCCTGTAGGAGAACACTGGGGGTTATCCTCATGTTACCAACTCTTAATGTCCTGACCTTTCCTTCTCCTGTAGGAGAACACTGGGGGTTATCCTCATGTTACCAACTATTAATGTCCTGACCTTTCCTTCTCCTGTAGGAGAACACTGGGGGTTATCCTCATGTTACCAACTCTTAATGTCCTGACCTTTCCTTCTCCTGTAGGAGAACACTGGGGGTTATCCTCATGTTACCAACTATTAATGTCCTGACCTTTCCTTCTCCTGTAGGAGAACACTGGGGGTTATCCTCATGTTACCAACTCTTAATGTCCTGACCTTTCCTTCTCCTGTAGGAGAACACTGGGGGTTATCCTCATGTTACCAACTCTTAATGTCCTGACCTTTCCTTCTCCTGTAGGAGAACACTGGGGGTTATCCTCATGTTACCAACTCTTAATGTCCTGACCTTTCCTTCTCCTGTAGGAGAACACTGGGGGTTATCCTCATGTTACCAACTCTTAATGTCCTGACCTTTCCTTCTCCTGTAGGAGAACACTGGGGGTTATCCTCATGTTACCATCTCTTAATGTCCTGACCTTTCCTTCTCCTGTAGGAGAACACTGGGGGTTATCCTCATGTTACCAACTCTTAATGTCCTGACCTTTCCTTCTCCTGTAGGAGAACACTGGGGGTTATCCTCATGTTACCAACTCTTAATGTCCTGACCTTTCCTTCTCCTGTAGGAGAACACTGGGGGTTATCCTCATGTTACCAACTCTTAATGTCCTGACCTTTCCTTCTCCTGTAGGAGAACACTGGGGGTTATCCTCATGTTACCAACTCTTAATGTCCTGACCTTTCATTCTCCTGTAGGAGAATACTGGGGGTTATCCTCATGTTACCAACTCTTAATGTCCTGACCTTTCCTTCTCCTGTAGGAGAACACTGGGGGTTATCCTCATGTTACCATCTCTTAATGTCCTGACCTTTCCTTCTCCTGTAGGAGAACACTGGGGGTTATCCTCATGTTACCAACTCTTAATGTCCTGACCTTTCCTTCTCCTGTAGGAGAACACTGGGGGTTATCCTCATGTTACCAACTCTTAATGTCCTGACCTTTCCTTCTCCTGTAGGAGAACACTGGGGGTTATCCTCATGTTACCAACTCTTAATGTCCTGACCTTTCCTTCTCCTGTAGGAGAACACTGGGGGTTATCCTCATGTTACCAACTATTAATGTCCTGACCTTTCCTTCTCCTGTAGGAGAACACTGGGGGTTATCCTCATGTTACCAACTCTTAATGTCCTGACCTTTCCTTCTCCTGTAGGAGAACACTGGGGGTTATCCTCATGTTACCAACTCTTAATGTCCTGACCTTTCCTTCTCCTGTAGGAGAACACTGGGGGTTATCCTCATGTTACCAACTCTTAATGTCCTGACCTTTCCTTCTCCTGTAGTAGAACACTGGGGGTTATCCTCATGTTACCAACTCTTAATGTCCTGACCTTTCCTTCTCCTGTAGGAGAACACTGGGGGTTATCCTCATGTTACCAACTCTTAATGTCCTGACCTTTCCTTCTCCTGTAGGAGAACACTGGGGGTTATCCTCATGTTACCATCTCTTAATGTCCTGACCTTTCCTTCTCCTGTAGGAGAACACTGGGGTTTATCCTCATGTTACCAACTCTTAATGTCCTGACCTTTCCTTCTCCTGTAGGAGAACACTGGGGGTTATCCTCATGTTACCAACTCTTAATGTCCTGACCTTTCCTTCTCCTGTAGGAGAACACTGGGGGTTATCCTCATGTTCACAACTATTAATGTCCTGACCTTTCCTTCTCCTGTAGGAGAACACTGGGGGTTATCCTCATGTTACCAACTATTAATGTCCTGACCTTTCCTTCTCCTGTAGGAGAACACTGGGGGTTATCCTCATGTTCACATCTCTTAATGTCTTGACCTTTCCTTCTCCTGTAGGAGAACACTGGGGTTATCCTCATGTTACCAACTCTTAATGTCCTGACCTTTCCTTCTCCTGTAGGAGAATACTGGGGTTATCCTCATGTTACCAACTATTAATGTCCTGACCTTTCCTTCTCCTGTAGGAGAACACTGGGGGTTATCCTCATGTTACCAACTCTTAATGTCCTGACCTTTCCTTCTCCTGTAGGAGAACACTGGGGGTTATCCTCATGTTACCATCTCTTAATGTCCTGACCTTTCCTTCTCCTGTAGGAGAACACTGGGGGTTATCCTCATGTTACCAACTCTTAATGTCCTGACCTTTCCTTCTCCTGTAGGAGAACACTGGGGGTTATCCTCATGTTACCAACTCTTAATGTCCTGACCTTTCCTTCTCCTGTAGGAGAACACTGGGGGTTATCCTCATGTTACCAACTCTTAATGTCCTGACCTTTCCTTCTCCTGTAGGAGAACACTGGGGGTTATCCTCATGTTACCAACTCTTAATGTCCTGACCTTTCCGTCCCCTGTAGGAGAACACTGGGGGTTATCCTCATGTTACCAACTCTTAATGTCCTGACCTTTCCTTCTCCTGTAGGAGAACACTGGGGGTTATCCTCATGTTACCAACTCTTAATGTCCTGACCTTTCCTTCTCCTGTAGGAGAACACTGGGGGTTATCCTCATGTTACCAACTCTTAATGTCCTGACCTTTCCTTCTCCTGTAGGAGAACACTGGGGGTTATCCTCATGTTACCAACTCTTAATGTCCTGACCTTTCCTTCTCCTGTAGGAGAACACTGGGGGTTATCCTCATGTTACCATCTCTTAATGTCCTGACCTTTCCTTCTCCTGTAGGAGAACACTGGGGGTTATCCTCATGTTACCAACTCTTAATGTCCTGACCTTTCCTTCTCCTGTAGGAGAACACTGGGGGTTATCCTCATGTTACCAACTCTTAATGCCCTGACCTTTCCTTCTCCTGTAGGAGAACACTGGGGGTTATCCTCATGTTACCAACTCTTAATGTCCTGACCTTTCCTTCTCCTGTAGGAGAACACTGGGGGTTATCCTCATGTTACCAACTATTAATGTCCTGACCTTTCCTTCTCCTGTAGGAGAACACTGGGGGTTATCCTCATGTTACCAACTCTTAATGTCCTGACCTTTCCTTCTCCTGTAGGAGAACACTGGGGGTTATCCTCATGTTACCAACTCTTAATGTCCTGACCTTTCCTTCTCCTGTAGGAGAACACTGGGGGTTATCCTCATGTTACCAACTCTTAATGTCCTGACCTTTCCTTCTCCTGTAGGAGAACACTGGGGGTTATCCTCATGTTACCAACTCTTAATGTCCTGACCTTTCCTTCTCCTGTAGGAGAACACTGGGGGTTATCCTCATGTTACCAACTCTTAATGTCCTGACCTTTCCTTCTCCTGTAGGAGAACACTGGGGGTTATCCTCATGTTACCATCTCTTAATGTCCTGACCTTTCCTTCTCCTGTAGGAGAACACTGGGGGTTATCCTCATGTTACCAACTCTTAATGTCCTGACCTTTCCTTCTCCTGTAGGAGAACACTGGGGGTTATCCTCATGTTACCAACTCTTAATGTCCTGACCTTTCCTTCTCCTGTAGGAGAACACTGGGGGTTATCCTCATGTTCACATCTCTTAATGTCCTGACCTTTCCTTCTCCTGTAGGAGAACACTGGGGGTTATCGTCATGTTCACAACTATTAATGTCCTGACCTTTCCTTCTCCTGTAGGAGAACACTGGGGGTTATCCTCATGTTACCAACTATTAATGTCCTGACCTTTCCTTCTCCTGTAGGAGAACACTGGGGTTATCCTCATGTTACCAACTCTTAATGTCCTGACCTTTCCTTCTCCTGAAGGAGAACACTGGGGGTTATCCTCATGTTACAGACTCTTAATGTCCTGACCTTTCCTTCTCCTGTAGGAGAACACTGGGGGTTATCCTCATGTTACCAACTCTTAATGTCCTGACCTTTCCTTCTCCTGTAGGAGAACACTGGGGGTTATCCTCATGTTACCAACTCTTAATGTCCTGACCTTTCCTTCTCCTGTAGGAGAACACTGGGGTTATCCTCATGTTACCAACTCTTAATGTCCTGACCTTTCCTTCTCCTGTAGGAGAACACTGGGGGTTATCCTCATGTTACCAACTCTTAATGTCCTGACCTTTCCTTCTCCTGTAGGAGAACACTGGGGGTTATCCTCATGTTACCAACTCTTAATGTCCTGACCTTTCCTTCTCCTGTAGGAGAACACTGGGGGTTATCCTCATGTTACCAACTCTTAATGTCCTGACCTTTCCTTCTCCTGTAGGAGAACAACTGGGGGTTATCCTCATGTTACCAACTCTTAATGTCCTGACCTTTCCTTCTCCTGTAGGAGAACACTGGGGGTTATCCTCATGTTCACATCTCTTAATGTCCTGACCTTTCCTTCTCCTGTAGGAGAACACTGGGGGTTATCGTCATGTTCACAACTATTAATGTCCTGACCTTTCCTTCTCCTGTAGGAGAACACTGGGGGTTATCCTCATGTTACCAACTATTAATGTCCTGACCTTTCCTTCTCCTGTAGGAGAACACTGGGGTTATCCTCATGTTACCAACTCTTAATGTCCTGACCTTTCCTTCTCCTGAAGGAGAACACTGGGGGTTATCCTCATGTTACCAACTCTTAATGTCCTGACCTTTCCTTCTCCTGTAGGAGAACACTGGGGGTTATCCTCATGTTACCAACTCTTAATGTCCTGACCTTTCCTTCTCCTGTAGGAGAACACTGGGGGTTATCCTCATGTTACCAACTCTTAATGTCCTGACCTTTCCTTCTCCTGTAGGAGAACACTGGGGTTATCCTCATGTTACCAACTCTTAATGTCCTGACCTTTCCTTCTCCTGTAGGAGAACACTGGGGGTTATCCTCATGTTACCAACTCTTAATGTCCTGACCTTTCCTTCTCCTGTAGGAGAACACTGGGGGTTATCCTCATGTTACCAACTCTTAATGTCCTGACCTTTCCTTCTCCTGTAGGAGAACACTGGGGGTTATCCTCATGTTACCAACTCTTAATGTCCTGACCTTTCCTTCTCCTGTAGGAGAATAACTGGGGTTATCCTCATGTTACCAACTCTTAATGTCCTGACCTTTCCTTCTCCTGTAGGAGAATAACTGGGGTTATCCTCATGTTCACATTTTCCTGCTTCCTTCTCCACCCCTCTAGCCTCGATACAGTATAGTGTGTGTGTGTGTGTGTGTGTGTGTGTGTGTGTGTGTGTGTGTGTGTGTGTGTGTGTGTGTGTGTGTGTGTGTGTGTGTGTGTGTGTGTGTGTGTGTGTGTGTGTGTGTGTGTGTGTGTGTGTGTTTCCCACTTTCAGTTTTTCAGTGGTGCTTTGCCATCTTTAAAATTTGTGTAGGTGAGTGGAGAGTTACAATATTTGGCAGTAAACAAGTGCTCATTATAAAGCATTAGACTGGTAGAGAACCAGACAAACAGATTAACTAAAGATGTGGAAACCAAAAACCACTGTCTCAAAAAAGATTTCTCTAAAGAATTTCTTAAGGAACCACTGGAGTTCCTCAAGGAACCATTGCTAGTCAACGGTTCATATTTGCACCTTCGGTTGGTTGAGCGGTTCTTGGAGGAACCTTTAATTATTCACTATAGCAACGGGTTCCTGGAAGAACCCTGGAGTGGAGGCGTGGCTGAGTAAGGGCTTTAAGATAGATAGTTATTTTTGGCCACCCATTAGAGTAAATGTCATTCCTGTTCACCTGTTCCGTTGTATTGTTGAACAATGATATTTTTGTGGCTTCAACGAGGCTAACAGAGGTGTATTAGTTCCTCAAGAGCCTGTGCTAATCCCAAAGTTGGAATAGTTACCACTTTATAACCATATATAATTAACAATGTTAATATTATTAATATTATATTTAAGAATATGTAATATGCATTAATATAAAAATATATATATATTTGCAGTCTACAATCTTAACACGATGAACGGGAATTACATTTACGCTAACGGGTGGCCAAAAATAACTATCTGAAAGCCACGCCTCGAATAAACTGTGCCTCCAATCTGATATATATCCAATCTACAATATATTATTAAAAAGGTTCACAATTGAACCCCTCTCATCACAAAAAGGTCCCGGTTTGAACCTTTTCAGAGGGGTTCCTCAAGGAACCTTTTCAGAGGGGTTCCTCAAGGAAACTTTTCAGATGGGTTCCTCAAGGAACCTTTTCAGAGGGATTCCTCAAGGAACCTTTTCAGAGGGGTTCCTCAAGGAACCTTTTCAGAGGGGTTCCTCAAGGAACCTTTTCAGAGGGATTCCTCAAGGAACCTATTCAGAGGGGTTCCTCAAGGAACCTTTTCAGAGGGATTCCTCAAGGAACCTTTTCAGAGGGGTTCCTCAAGGAACCTTTTCAGAGGGGTTCCTCAAGGAACCTTTTCAGAGGGATTCCTCAAGGAACCTTTTCAGAGGGGTTCCTCAAGGAACCTTTTCAGAGGGGTTCCTCAAGGAACCTTTTCAGAGGGATTCCTCAAGGAACCTTTTCAGAGGGATTCCTCAAGGAACCTTTTCAGAGGGATTCCTCAAGGAACCTTTTCAGAGGGATTCCTCAAGGAACCTATTCAGAGGGGTTCCTCAAGGAACCTTTTCAGAGGGGTTCCTCAAGGAACCTTTTCAGAGGGGTTCCTCAAGGAACCTTTTCAGAGGGATTTTGAACTGGAAAGGTTCAGCTGGCGTGGCAAGGCAAAAGGCCCCTTTACTTCTAAGAGTGCAGACCTAGGAGCATTGGATGGCCAAAGGTGTGGGCCGCCCTTCTATCTGTATCAAACAACTGTGATCAGTGGCATACCGCAGTTCCGCGAGCCCCCCCCCCCCCCCCCGCACAAGGTTTCGAACAAGGCTCCCTCCTAACTTCCTGCATTTCTACACATCAGTGAGTCAGAGAGGGGTAGAAAATGAATTCAGTTTACAGATGAATACTGATCTTCTTCTTCTCCTGTTTTTCAGGTGGTAGTGTTCCAGACCTGGACACTGCACGGGGCTCGGAGACAGAACCAGCGGAGATCGGCCTATCATGACAAACAACAACTTTACTCTACCCAGAATCCCACAGCACCATGTTTTACCATACACTCCTTCAATAGGGAGAGATAGAACACCCAGGCCAACAGCTGAAATATCACCCAGACTGGATAAACAACCTATTTCCCTTAACATAGACATTGTAATCTCCCCCCGAAACAACCTAAATAAACCAACTGAACTCTGCTGCCTGAGCCTCAGCTCTAATGGTAATGTATAGATATAATGGTAATGTATGGATATAATGGTAATATGTTGATATAATGGTAATGTATGGATATAATGGTAATGTATAGATATAATGGTAATGTATGGATATAATGGTAATATGTTGATATAATGGTAATGTATAGATATAATGGTAATGTATGGATATAATGGTAATATGTAGATATAATGGTAATGTATGGATATAATGGTAATATGTAGATATAATGGTAATATGTAGATATAATGGTAATATGTAGATATAATGGTAATGTGTGGATATAATGGTAATGTATGGATATAATGGTAATGTATGGATATAATGGTAATATGTAGATATAATGGTAATATGTAGATATAATGGTAATATGTAGATATAATGGTAATGTATGGATATAATGGTAATATGTAGATATAATGGTAATGTATGGATATAATGGTAATGTGTGTATATTAAGAGAACATACTGTAAATCTCTGCATCTAATCCAAACCAACATCCAACAGGACTAAAATGTGACTCCCTGCTCGACTCCTGAGTGATTAAAAGTCCAACTCCTTGGAAGATATCAATTCTTCTGTTTATAGAAGGTTTTCTGGGCTTAGTGAATATACTTTAATGTATGTGACTCTCACACAGGAAGCCATCTGGATGAGATATCGATTCTAAATACAGTTGAAATATCGGCCAGCGGAGCTCGGCGAATCCTGACTGCTCTTAGCAGAGACCTTTCTAGAGTGAAATGCTGTTTCTCACTTTGTCCGAACAAAACAGCAGGAAGCTCTGAAACCTGTCCACCCCCTGTCACCCCCTTCTCGGCGTTGTTGAGTAACGGTCTTCCAAGATAAAGAGCTGCTCGCTTTCTCAACAAGAAAAATGATCTGTCTAGTAGAGATTGCAATGCAGTCAACAGGCATGTTTTGGTGGCTGGACTAAGAAAGAAAAACAAAAGAAAGATTGAAAGAAAAAGGGGGAGGAAGAGAAAAGAGAAAGATTTAAGAGGGAGGGAAGACAGACAACAAACAGAAATAGAAAAGTTAGATGTTTTATCAGCCTTTCTTCTTCAGCTGGAGATTTGCAGTAGAGCACATCGTTATTGTGAAAAGCGTCTTGGCTGTGGTCCATGGGAACTGATCCAGCGTGCTCTGTGTCTGTGGAACTCCCAGCATGCTTTAGTCTCCCGGGAGGTCCCTGATACTGTTTCTGGTAAGTCCTGAGTAATACTGTGTAGTAACAGTGTGTCAGAACCAGAGGCACACTTCTCCCGTCCGTCAGCCTCCCTCCCTGCTAGCTACAAGACTAAAGGACTAAAGGAAACAGTAAGGAGGATTACTGCAGGAAGAGAAATGTCCAGCGGCAGGAGAAGCAATATGGACAGCTAAGATTCTCCTTATCCCCACTGGTGATTCTCTTTATTTCTCTCCAAACGCTCCCCAAAAACGGTGATCCTCAAACTGACATACAGACCAAGCCAGGGAGGGCTGCAGACAGTCTGGGTAGAAGAAGAGACAGAAACTGTGGAGCAAACCAGAGGAGAAGCAGAGGAGCTCCAGAACTCCCCAGCAGAGCAGCAAAGCTCCCCCAGATCGAGGCACCGTCCTGGGGGTAGAGATGGAGACGGAGAGGGGTCATATGTCTGTGAGGAGGGGGGTAAGCTGGAGCCCAGGTGGGGGGAGGAAGCCCCTTCAGGGAGGGAAGGTCAGGGATGTGGACACCGGCAACAGAGAGAGCAATGCATCTCGGGAGAGGCGGGACTACAGAGGGATCAAAGGACAGGTGACATCGACCTCCACCAATCAGCTGGCTCGGAAAACCAGTAAGTTGGATGTTTACTCTGTTTACATGGTCTTTTGGTTTCTAGTTAGTCTGTAGTTGGTCTGGCTCCTTTTTGGATTTCAGGAGCGAACGTAGAACATAATGGAACTACAGCGATGTGGATCTGAGATTCAGTAGTTGATATCAATGACAAAACAGTCCGTTTCAACAAACTGTTTTGAAGTGATGACAGAGACATATACAGAGGTAGAGGTATATACAGAGGTAGAGGTATATACAGAGGTATATACAGAGGTAGAGGTATATACAGAGGTAGAGGTATATACAGAGGTAGAGGTATATACAGAGGTAGAGGTATATACAGAGGTATATACAGAGGTAGAGGTATATACAGAGGTATATACAGAGGTAGAAGTATATACAGAGGCATATACAGAGCTATATACAGAGGTATTTACAGAGGTAGAAGTATATACAGAGGCATATACAGAGGTATATACAGAGGTATATACAGAGGTATATACAGAGGTATATACAGAGGTAGAGGTATATACAGAGGCATATACAGAGGTATATACAGAGGTAGAGGTATATACAGAGGTAGAGGCATATACAGAGGTATATATAGAGGTATATACAGAGGTATATACAGAGGTAGAGGTATATAAAGAGGTATATACAGAGGTATATACAGAGGTAGAGGTATATAAAGCGGTATATACAGAGGTAGAGGTATATACAGAGGTAGAGGTATATACAGAGGTATATACAGAGGTAGAGGTATATACAGAGGTATATACAGAGGTAGAAGTATATACAGAGGCATATACAGAGGTATATACAGAGGTATATACAGAGGTATATACAGAGGTAGAGGTATATAAAGAGGTATATACAGAGGTATATACAGAGGTAGAGGTATATAAAGAGGTTTATACAGAGGTAGAGGTATATACAGAGGTAGAGGTATATACAGAGGTAGAGGTATATAAAGAGGTATATACAGAGGTAGAGGTATATACAGAGGTAGAGGTATATACAGAGGTAGAGGTATATACAGAGGTATATACAGAGGTAGAGGTATATACAGAGGTATATACAGAGGTAGAGGCATATACAGAGGTAGAGGCATATACAGAGGTAGAGGCATATACAGAGGTAGAGGTATATACAGAGGTAGAGGTATATACAGAGGTAGAGGTATATACAGAGGTATATACAGAGGTAGAGGTATATACAGAGGTATATACAGAGGTATATACAGAGGTATATACAGAGGTAGAGGTATATACAGAGGTAGAGGCATATACAGAGGTAGAGGCATATACAGAGGTAGAGGTATATACAGAGGTAGAGGTATATACAGAGGTAGAGGTATATACAGAGATAGAGGTATATACAGAGGTAGAGGTATATACAGAGGTAGAGGTATATACAGAGGTAGAGGTATATACAGAGGTATATACAGAGGTAGAGGTATATACAGAGGTAGAGGTATATACAGAGGTAGAGGTATATACAGAGGTATATACAGAGGTAGAGGTATATACAGAGGTAGAGGTATATACAGAGGTAGAGGTATATACAGAGGTATATACAGAGGTAGAGGTATATACAGAGGTAGAGGCATATACAGAGGTAGAGGTATATACAGAGGTACGGGGTGGTTAGAGCGTTGGACTAGTAACCGAAAGGTTGCAAGATCGAATGACAAGGTAAAAATCTGTCTTTCTGCTCCTGAACAAGGCAGTTTACCCGCTGTTCCCCGGTAGGCCGTCATTGAAAATAAGAATTTGTTCTTAACTGACTTGCCGAGTTAAATAAAGGTTATATTAAAAAATCTATACAAATCTGTTCAAAAGTTTGGTGTCACTTAGACATTTCCTTGTTTTTGAAAGAAAAGCACATTTTTTTGTCTATTAAAATAACATCAAATTGATCATAAATACAGTGTAGACATTGTTAATGTTGTAAATTACTATTGTAGCTGGAAACGGCTGATTTTTTATGGAATATCTACATAGGCGTACAGAGGCCAATTATCAGCAACCATCACTCCTGTGTTCCAATGGCACGTTGTGTTAGCTAATCCAAGTTGATCATTTTAAAAGGCTAATTGATCATTAGAAAACCCTTTTGCAATTATGTTAGCACAGCTGAAAATTGTTTTTCTGATTAAAGAAGCAATAAAACTGGCCTTCTTTAGACTAGTTGAGTATCTGGAGCATCAGCATTTGTGGGTTCGGTTACAGGCTCAAAATGGCCAGTTTCTTCTGAAACTCATCAGTCTATTCTTGTTCTGAGAAATGAAGGCTATTCCATGCTAGAAATTGCCAAGAAACTGAAGATCTCGTACAACGCTGTGTACTACTCCCTTCACAGAACAGCACAAACTGGTCTAACCAGAATAGAAAGAGGAGTGGGAGGCCCCGGTGCACAACTGAGCCAGAGGACAAGTACATTAGAATGTCTAGTTTGAGAAACAGACTCCTCACAAGTTCTCAACTGGCAGCTTCATTAAATAGTACCCGCAAAACACCAGTCTCAACGTCAAAAGTGGAGAGGCGACTCCGGGATACTGTCCTTCTAGGCAGAGTTGCAAAGAAAAAGCCATATCTCAGACTGGCCAATAAAAATACAATATTAAGATGAACACAGTCACTGGACAGAGGAACTCTGCCTAGAAGGTCATCATCCCGGAGTCTTCAAATCATCTTCCTGTATTCCCTATTTAGAGATGAGTAAGTTTAGAGTTGAAAAGAAATGAGAACAGAAAGAGAGCAGCAGACAATATCTAACACTTAGCTGATCACTCCTGGGTTAGAGACAGTAAACTAATCACTTAGCTGATCACTCCTGGGTTAGAGACAGTAAACAAATCACTCAGCTGATCACTCCTGGGTTAGAGACAGTAAACTAATCACTCAGCTGATCACTCCTGGGTCAGAGACAGTAAACTAATCACTCAGCTGATCACTCCTGGGTCAGAGACAGTAAACTAATCACTCAGCTGATCACTCCTGGGTCAGAGACAGTAAACTAATCACTCAGCTGATTACTCCTGGGTCAGAGACAGTAAACTAATCACTCAGCTGATCACTCCTGGGTTAGAGACAGTAAACTAATCACTCAGCTGATCACTCCTGGGTTAGAGACAGTAAACTAATCACTCAGCTGATCACTCCTGGGTTAGAGACAGTAAACTAATCACTCAGCTGATCACTCCTGGGTTAGAGACAGTAAACTAATCAATTGGCTGATCACTCCTGGGTTAGAGACAGTAAACTAATCACTCAGATGATCACTCCTGGGTTAGAGACAGTAAACTAATCACTCAGCTGATCACTCCTGGGTTAGAGACAGTAAACTAATCACTTAGCTGATCACTCCTGGGTTAGAAACAGTAAACTAATCACTCAGCTGATCACTCCTGGGTTAGAGACAGTAAACTAATCACTTAGCTGATCCCTCCTGGGTTAGAGACAGTAAACTAATCACTCAGCTGATCACTACTGGGTTAGAGACAGTAAACTAATCACTCAGCTGATCACTCCTGTGTTAGAGACAGTAAACTAATCACTCAGCTGATCACTCCTGGGTTAGAGACAGTAAACTAATCACTCAGCTGATCACTCCTGGGTTAGAGACAGTAAACCAATCACTCAGCTGATCACTCCTGGGTTAGAGACAGTAAACTAATCACTCAGCTGATCACTCCTGGGTTAGAGACAGTAAACTAATCAATTAGCTGATCACTCCTGGGTTAGAGACAGTAAACTATTCACTCAGCTGATCACTCCTGGGTTAGAGACAGTAAACTAATCACTTAGCTGATCACTCCTGGGTTAGAGACAGTAAACTAATCACTTAGCTGATCACTCCTGGGTTAGAGACAGTAAACGAATCACTCAGCTGATCACTCCTGGGTTAGAGACAGTGAACTAATCACTTAGCTGATCACACCTGGGTTAGAGACAGTAAACTAATCACTTAGCTGATCACTCCTGGGTGAGAGACAGTAAACTATTCACTCAGCTGATCACTGCTGGGTCAGAGACAGTAAACTAATCACTCAGCTGATCACTCCTAGGTTAGAGACAGTAAACTAATCACTCAGCTGATTACTCCTGGGTCAGAGACAGTAAACGAATCACTCAGCTGATCACTCCTGGGTTAGAGACAGTAAACTAATCACTCAGCTGATCACTCCTGGGTTAGAGACAGTAAACTAATCACTCAGCTGATCACTCCTGGGTTAGAGACAGTAAACGAATCACTTAGCTGATCACTCCTGGGTTAGAGACAGTAAACTAATCACTCAGCTGATCACTTCTGGGTTAGAGACAGTAAACTAATCACTCAGCTGATCACTCCTGGGTAAGAGACAGTAAACTAATCACTCAGCTGATCACTCCTGGGTCAGAGACAGTAAACTAATCACTCAGCTGATCACTCCTGGGTTAGAGACAGTAAACTAATCACTCAGCTGATCACTCCTGGGTAAGAGACAGTAAACTATTCACTCAGCTGATCACTCCTGGGTCAGAGACAGTAAACTAATCACTCAGCTGATCACTCCTGGGTTAGAGACAGTAAACTAATCACTCAGCTGATCACTCCTGGGTTAGAGACAGTAAACTAATCACTCAGCTGATCACTCCTGGGTTAGAGACAGTAAACTAATCACTCAGCTGATCACTCCTGGGTTAGAGACAGTAAACTAATCACTCAGCTGATCACTCCTGGGTAAGAGACAGTAAACTATTCACTCAGCTGATCACTCCTGGGTCAGAGACAGTAAACTAATCACTCAGCTGATCACTCCTGGGTTAGAGACAGTAAACTAATCACTCAGCTGATCACTCCTGGGTTAGAGACAGTAAACTAATCACTCAGCTGATCACTCCTGGGTTAGAGACAGTAAACTAATCACTCAGCTGATCACTCCTGGGTTAGAGACAGTAAACTAATCACTCAGCTGATCACTCCTGGGTTAGAGACAGTAAACTAATCACTCAGCTGATCACTCCTGGGTTAGAGACAGTAAACTATTCACTCAGCTGATCACTCCTGGGTTAGAGACAGTAAACTATTCACTCAGCTGATCACTCCTGGGTTAGAGACAGTAAACTAATCACTTAGCTGATCACTCCTGGGTTAGAGACAGTAAACTAATCACTTAGCTGATCACTCCTGGGTTAGAGACAGTAAACTAATCACTCAGCTGATCACTCCTGGGTTAGAGACAGTAAACTAATCACTCAGCTGATCACTCCTGGGTTAGAGACAGTAAACTAATCACTCAGCTGATCACTCCTGGGTTAGAGACAGTAAACTAATCACTCAACTGATCACTCCTGGGTTAGAGACAGTAAACTAATCACTCAGCTGATCACTCCTGGGTTAGAGACAGTAAACTCCACGTTACATCAGAGATGGATAAACGCTCGATGAAACATCACACTCACTCACGCACACACACACACACACACACACACACACACACACACACACACACACACACACACACACACACACACACACACACACACACACACACACACACACACACACACACACACACACACACACACACACACACACACACACACACACACACACACACACACACACACAGAGAAAGGCAGTCCTGCACCCCAACCTAAAGGCCAATCTCAGAACGGCTCTCTACCCAGGACGGGTCCAGACCATAATGGACTGTGTTGAGGCATAGAACGGCTCTATACCCAGGACGGGTCCAGACCATAATGGACTGTGTTGAGGCATAGAACGGCTCTATACCCAGGACGGGTCCAGACCATAATGGACTGTGTTGAGGCATAGAACGGCTCTATACCCAGGACGGGTCCAGACCATAATGGACTGTGTTGAGACATAGAACGGCTCTATACCCAGGACGGGTCCAGACCATAATGGACTGTGTTGAGACATAGAACGGCTCTATACCCAGGACGGGTCCAGACAATAATGGACTTTGTTGAGACATAGAACGGCTCTATACCCAGGACGGGTCCAGACCATAATGGACTGTGTTGAGGCATAGAACGACTCTATACCCAGGACGGGTCCAGACCATAATGGACTGTGTTGAGGCATAGAACGGCTCTATACCCAGGACGGGTCCAGACCATAATGGACTGTGTTGAGGCATAGAACGGCTCTATACCCAGGACGGGTCCAGACCATAATGGACTGTGTTGAGACATAGAACGGCTCTATACCCAGGACGGGTCCAGACCATAATGGACTGTGTTGAGACATAGAACGGCTCTATACCCAGGATGGGTCCAGACAATAATGGACTTTGTTGAGACATAGAACGGCTCTATACCCAGGACGGGTCCAGACCATAATGGACTGTGTTGAGGCATAGAACGACTCTATACCCAGGACGGGTCCAGACCATAATGGACTGTGTTGAGGCATAGAACGGCTCTATACCCAGGACGGGTCCAGACCATAATGGACTGTGTTGAGACATAGAACGGCTCTATACCCAGGACGGGTCCAGACCATAATGGACTGAGGGAAACGTTGTTGGAAAGGACTTGATAATAAGTTCTGTCCAGATCATTATCATTATGCTGCTATAGCGACAGGAAAGCAGAGTTGGAGTCGGTACTTTAAAAACTGAATGAGAGATAAACACAGCAGTGATGAAGGAGAAACATTGTGATCTCGTTAAAGAGTAATGTGGAAAACCCCTCAGACAGCGTGTGTGTGCGTGTGTGTGTGTGTGTGTGTGTGTGTGTGTGTCTGTGTGTCTGTGTGTGTGTGTGTGTGTGTGTGTGTGTGTGTGTGTGTGTGTGTGTGTGTGTGTGTGTGTGTGTGTGTGTGTGTGTGTGTGTGTGTGTGTGTGTGTGTGTGTGTGTGTGTGTGTTCGTACAGAACTGGGATATAGATGAGCCTACTATACTGAGGTGAAGCAGTGAGCTTGATATCATTGTAATGGGGAACTAAGTACAGAGTTACAAGACATTGTAATGGGGAACTAACTACAGAGTTACAAGACATTGTAATGGGGAACTAACTACAGAGTTACAAGACATTGTAATGGGGAACTAACTACAGAGTTACAAGACATTGTAATGGGGAACTAACTACAGAGTTACAAGACATTGTAAAGGGGAACTAATTACAGAGTTACAAGACATTGTAATGGAGTACTAACTACAGAGTTACAAGACATTGTAATGGGGAACTAACTACAGAGTTACAAGACATTGTAATGGGGAACTAACTACAGAGTTACAAGACATTGTAATGGGGAACTAACTACAGAGTTACAAGACATTGTAAAGGGGAACTAATTACAGAGTTACAAGACATTGTAATGGAGTACTAACTACAGAGTTACAAGACATTGTAATGGGGAACTAACTACAGAGTTACAAGACATTGTAATGGGGAACTAACTACAGAGTTACAAGACATTGTAATGGGGAACTAACTACAGAGTTACAAGACATTGTAATGGGGAACTAACTACAGAGTTACAAGACATTGTAATGGGGAACTAAATACAGAGTTACAATACATTGTAATGGGGAACTAACTACAGAGTTACAAGACATTGTAATGGGGAACTAACTACAGAGTTACAAGACATTGTAATGGAGTACTAACTACAGAGTTACAAGACATTGTAATGGGGAACTAACTACAGAGTTACAAGACATTGTAATGGGGAACTAACTACAGAGTTACAAGACATTGTAATGGGGAACTAACTACAGAGTTACAAGACATTGTAATGGAGTACTAACTACAGAGTTACAAGACATTGTAATGGGGAACTAACTACAGAGTTACAAGACATTGTAATGGGGAACTAAATACAGAGTTACAAGACATTGTAATGGGGAACTAACTACAGAGTTACAAGACATTGTAATGGGGAACTAACTACAGAGTTACAAGACATTGTAATGGGGAACTAACTACAGAGTTACAAGACATTGTAATGGGGAACTAACTACAGAGTTACAAGACATTGTAATGGGGAACTAACTACAGAGTTACAAGACATTGTAATGGGGAACTAACTACAGAGTTACAAGACATTGTAATGGGGAACTAACTACAGAGTTACAAGACATTGTAATGGGGAACTAACTACAGAGTTACAAGACATTGTAATGGGGAACTAACTACAGAGTTACAAGACATTGTAATGGGGAACTAACTACAGAGTTACAAGACATTGTAATGGGGAACTAACTACAGAGTTACAAGACATTGTAATGGAGAAACATAACAGAAAACGTTGACGTAATGACTCTGTAACAAACTATAGTTAGTAGATGCAGTCAATTCAATTAAAGTCTATAGTTCACCTGATTGGAGAATAAACATAACGTATAAAGTACAGGCAAACAACATCCAGGTATCAGACAGTGTCTGAATGGAGTTTTAACCCTGTGTTTAGTAGTGTTTTCCAACATCCAGGTATCAGACAGTGTCTGGGCGGAGTTTTAACTCTGTGTTTAGTAGTGTTTTCCAACATCCAGGTATCAGACAGTGTCTGAATGGAGTTTTAACCCTGTGTTTAGTAGTGTTTTCCAACATCCAGGTATCAGACAGTGTCTGGGCGGAGTTTTAACTCTGTGTTTAGTAGTGTTTTCCAACATCCAGGTATCAGACAGTGTCTGAGCGGAGTTTTAACCCTGTGTTTAGTAGTGTTTTCCAACATCCAGGTATCAGACAGTGTCTGAGCGGAGTTTTAACTCTGTGTTTAGTAGTGTTTTCCAACATCCAGGTATCAGACAGTGTCTGGGCGGAGTTTTAACTCTGTGTTTAGTAGTGTTTTCCAACATCCAGGTATCAGACAGTGTCTGAACGGAGTTTTAACCCTGTGTTTAGTAGTGTTTTCCAACATCCAGGTATCAGACAGTGTCTGGGCGGAGTTTTAACTCTGTGTTTAGTAGTGTTTTCCAACATCCAGCTTTCTGACAGTGTCTGGGTGGAGTTTTAACCCTGTGTTTAGTAGTGTTTTCCAACATCCAGGTATCAGACAGTGTCTGAGCAGAGTTTTAACCCTGTGTTTAGTAGTGTTTTCCAACATCCAGGTATCAGACAGTGTCTGAGCGGAGTTTTAACTCTGTGTTTAGTAGTGTTTTCCAACATCCAGGTATCAGACAGTGTCTAAGCGGAGTTTTAACTCTGTGTTTAGTAGTGTTTTCCAACATCCAGGTATCAGACAGTGTCTAAGCGGAGTTTTAACTCTGTGTTTAGTAGTGTTTTCCAACATCCAGGTATCAGACAGTGTCTGAACGGAGTTTTAACCCTGTGTTTAGTAGTGTTTTCCAACATCCAGGTATCAGACAGTGTCTGGGCGGAGTTTTAACTCTGTGTTTAGTAGTGTTTTCCAACATCCAGGTATCAGACAGTGTCTGGGCGGAGTTTTATCCCTGTGTTTGGAGAGAGGTTAAGTCCTATTCATCTATGTTCAACCCTAGGGGCAGCATACTTCTATGGAAAATATTAATTGTTGTTCAATATTTTGTTCATCAATGATTGTGTTTCTATCTCTTGCCTTGGTATAGAGTCTGAGATTAAATAGACTATGATGTTGAGCTCCTATCACATGACGTTGAGATCCTATCACATGACGTTGAGATCCTATCACATGACGTTGAGATCCTATCACATGACGTTGAGATCCTATCACATGACGTTGAGATCCTATCACATGACGTTGAGCTCCCATCACATGACATTGAGCTCCTATCACATGACATTGAGATCCTATCACATGGCGTTGAGCTCCTATCACATGACGTTGAGCTCCTATCACATGACGTTGAGCTCCTATCACATGACATTGAGCTCCTATCACATGACATTGAGATCCTATCACATGGCGTTGAGATCCTATCACATGACGTTGAGCTCCTATCACATGACGTTGAGCTCCTATCACATGACATTGAGATCCTATCACATGACGTTGAGATCCTATCACATGACATTGAGCTCCTATCACATGACATTGAGCTCCTATCACATGACGTTGAGATCCTATCACATGACATTGAGCTCCTATCACATGACATTGAGCTCCTATCACATGACATTGAGCTCCTATCACATGACATTGAGCTCCTATCACATGACATTGAGCTCCTATCACATGACATTGAGCACCTATCACATGACATTGAGCTCCTATCACATGACATTGAGCTCCTATCACATGACATTGAGCTCCTATCACATGACATTGAGCTCCTATCACATGACATTGAGCACCTATCACATGACATTGAGCTCCTATCACATGACGTTGAGATCCTATCACACAGCAATACTGTACCTTAGACCCATACTTTCAAATATATTAAATAGGCTACAGGTTTATTTACTTTCAAGCATGTTTTGCTGTTAAACGAGCATAAAAATGTTTTGTAGCAGGAATAAACCAGACATGTCAGAAAAGAGACATGTCCTCCAATAGGATTATGATTTAGTCCTATATAATAATAGAGACATGTCCTCCAATAGGATTATGATTTAGTCCTATATAATAATAGACATGTCCTGTAATGTGATTATGATATAGTCCTATATAATAATAGAGACATGTCCTCCAATAGGATTATGATTTAGTCCTATATAATAATAGACATGTCCTCCAATATGATTATGATTTAGTCCTATATAATAATAGACATGTCCTGTAATGTGATTATGATTTAGTCCTATATAATAATAGACATGTCCTGTAATGTGATTATGATTTAGTCCTATATAATAATAAGACATGTCCTGTAATGTGATTATGATTTAGTCCTATATAATAATAGACATGTCCTGTAATGTGATTATGATTTAGTCCTATATAATAATAGAGACATGTCCTCCAATAGGATTATGATTTAGTCCTATATAATAATAGACATGTCCTGTAATGTGATTATGATTTAGTCCTATATAATAATAGACATGTCCTGTAATGTGATTATGATTTAGTCCTATATAATAATAGAGACATGTCCTGTAATGTGATTATGATTTAGTCCTATATAATAATAGACATGTCCTGTAATGTGATTATGATTTAGTCCTATATAATAATAGAGACATGTCCTGTAATGTGATTATGATTTAGTCCTATATAATAATAGACATGTCCTCCAATGTGATTATGATTTAGTCCTATATAATAATAGACATGTCCTGTAATGTGATTATGATTTAGTCCTATATAATAATAGACATGTCCTCCAATGTGATTATGATTTAGTCCTATATAATAATAGACATGTCCTGTAATGTGATTATGATTTAGTCCTATATAATAATAGACATGTCCTGTAATGTGATTATGATTTAGTCCTATATAATAATAGAGAATTGTCCTCCTAATGGTAGGCTATACCATTATTATTATTATTGTGAATCAAATACCTCCATTTCCCTCATAAGAACAGTAGTTGTTTATACTCATGGTCTGAGTTTTGCGTTTAGTTCAACACTGATGAATAACCTCTGGCTTTGGCAATGTAAACATATGTTTCCCAATTCCAAGGAAGTTCTTTTGAATTGAGAGAGTGAAAGACTCAGGTCAGACCAGAGTGAGAGTGAAGTTACGACAGTGGGAGGGAGCCTCATTGCCAAGGGCCAAGTTGTGTCTCTGCTGGAGGAAAGCAAAGGAAGTTCATGTCAATCCCCGCAGGTTGAAGCCCAGAGAGAAGGACTCTGGAGTTCAGAGAGGGACCACCTGGAGAGGACAGACAGAGAGGGAACGCCTGGAGAGTGCTGACAGAGAGGGAACGCCTGGAGAGGGCAGACAGAGAGGGAACGCCTGGAGAGTGCTGACAGAGAGGGAACGCCTGGAGAGGACAGACAGAGAGGGAACGCTTGGAGAGGGCAGACAGAGAGGGAACGCCTGGAGAGGGCAGACAGAGAGGGAACGCCTGGAGAGTGCTGACAGAGAGGGAACGCCTGAAGAGGGCTGACAGAGAGGGAACGCCTGGAGAGGGCTGACAGAGAGGGAACGCTTGGAGAGGGCAGACAGAGAGGGAACGCCTGAAGAGGGCTGACAGAGAGGGAACGCTTGGAGAGGGCTGACAGAGAGGGAACGCCTGGAGAGGGCTGACAGAGAGGGAACGCCTGGAGAGGGTTGACAGAGAGGGAACGCCTGGAGAGGGCTGACAGAGAGGGAACGCCTGGAGAGGGCTGACAGAGAGGGAACGCTTGGAGAGGGCTGACAGAGAGGGAACGCCTGGAGAGGACAGACAGAGAGGGAACGCTTGGAGAGGGCTGACAGAGAGGGAACGCCTGGAGAGTGCTGACAGAGAGGGAACGCTTGGAGAGGGCTGACAGAGAGGGAACGCCTGGAGAGGACAGACAGAGAGGGAACGCTTGGAGAGGGCTGACAGAGAGGGAACGCCTGGAGAGGGCAGACAGAGAGGGAACGCCTGGAGAGGGCAGACAGAGGGGAAACGCCTGAAGAGGGCTGACAGAGAGGGAACGCCTGAAGAGGGCTGACAGAAAGGGAACGCCTGAAGAGGGCTGACAGAGAGGGAACGCCTGAAGAGGGCAGACAGAGAGGGAACGCCTGGAGAGGGCAGACAGAGAGGGAACGCCTGGAGAGGGCAGACAGAGAGGGAACGCCTGAAGAGGGCTGACAGAGAGGGAACGCCTGAAGAAGGCTGACAGAGAGGGAACGCCTGGAGAGTGCTGACAGACAGACAGGGAGGTAGGCAGGAAGAGGTCTGAGTCACCTAGCCCCGACGAGAGAGAGAACGAGAGAGAGAGAGAGAGAGAGAGAGAGAGCGCAGGCATGTGGACAGGAAGGCACTCCCCTCTCTCTCTCTCTCCCTTCCTCCCTCCACACATAGAGAAAAGAAGGCCAGGTGCCTAACCTAACTTTCTTAAAGGGCCTAGATGATCTCCCTCTGGTCTAACCCACCAGCTGGACACAC
This sequence comes from Salvelinus alpinus, assembly GCF_045679555.1. Lineage (NCBI taxonomy): Eukaryota > Metazoa > Chordata > Actinopteri > Salmoniformes > Salmonidae > Salvelinus > Salvelinus alpinus. The sequence continues at coordinate 89,836,196 of NC_092089.1, forward strand.
GGTCTTTACCCTCTGGTACCTGGTCTAACTCAACATGGTCTCTACCCTCCTCTGGTACCTGGTCTAACTCAACATGGTCTCTACCCTCTGGTACCTGGTCTAACTCAACACGGTCTCTACCCTCTGGTACCTGGTCTAACTCAACATGGTCTCTACCCTCCTCTGGTACCTGGTCTAACTCAACATGGTCTCTATCCTCTGGTACCTGGTCTAACTCAACATGGTCTCTACCCTCTGGTACCTGGTCTAACTCAACATGGTCTCTACCCTCCTCTGGTACCTGGTCTAACTCAACATGGTCTCTATCCTCCTCTGGTACCTGGTCTAACTCAACACGGTCTCTACCCTCCTCTGGTACCTGGTCTAACTCAACATGGTCTCTACCCTCTGGTACCTGGTCTAACTCAACATGGTCTCTACCCTCCTCTGGTACCTGGTCTAACTCAACATGGTCTCTACCCTCCTCTGGTACCTGGTCTAACTCAACATGGTCTCTATCCTCCTCTGGTACCTGGTCTAACTCAACATGGTCTCTACCCTCCTCTGGTACCTGGTCTAACTCAACTTGGTCTCTACCCTCCTCTGGTACCTGGTCTAACTCAACATGGTATTTACCCTCCTCTGGTACCTGGTCTAACTCAACATGGTCTCTACTCTCCTCTGATACCTGGTCTAACTCAACATGGTCTCTACCCTCTGGTACCTGGTCTAACTCAACATGGTCTCTACCCTCCTCTGGTACCTGGTCTAACTCAACATGGTCTCTACCCTCCTCTGGTACCTGGTCTAACTCAACATGGTCTCTACCCTCCTCTGGTACCTGGTCTAACTCAACATGGTCTCTACCCTCCTCTGGTACCTGGTCTAACTCAACATGGTCTCTACCCTCCTCTGGTACCTGGTCTAACTCAACACGGTCTTTACCCTCCTCTGGTACCTGGTCTAACTCAACATGGTCTCTACCCTCTGGTACCTGGTCTAACTCAACATGGTCTTTACCCTCTGGTACCTGGTCTAACTCAACATGGTCTCTACCCTCTGGTACCTGGTCTAACTCAACATGGTCTCTGCCCTCCTCTGGTACCTGGTCTAACTCAACACGGTCTCTACCCTTCTCTGGTACCTGGTCTAACTCAACATGGTCTCTATCCTCTGGTACCTGGTCTAACTCAACATGGTCTCTACCCTCTGGTACCTGGTCTAACTCAACATGGTCTCTACCCTCTGGTACCTGGTCTAACTCAACATGGTCTCTACCCTCCTCTGGTACCTGGTCTAACTCAACATGGTCTCTACCCTCTGGTACCTGGTCTAACTCAACATGGTCTCTACCCTCCTCTGGTACCTGGTCTAACTCAACATGGTCTCTACCCTCCTCTGGTACCTGGTCTAACTCAACATGGTCTCTATCCTCTGGTACCTGGTCTAACTCAACATGGTCTCTACCCTCTGGTACCTGGTCTAACTCAACATGGTCTCTACCCTCCTCTGGTACCTGGTCTAACTCAACATGGTCTCTACCCTCCTCTGGTACCTGGTCTAACTCAACATGGTCTCTACCCTCCTCTGGTACCTGGTCTAACTCAACTTGGTCTCTACCCTCCTCTGGTACCTGGTCTAACTCAACATGGTCTCTACCCTCTGGTACCTGGTCTAACTCAACACGGTCTCTACCCTCCTCTGGTACCTGGTCTAACTCAACATGGTCTCTACCCTCCTCTGGTACCTGGTCTAACTCAACATGGTCTCTACCCTCTGGTACCTGGTCTAACTCAACATGGTCTCTACCCTCCTCTGGTACCTGGTCTAACTCAACATGGTCTTTACCCTCCTCTGGTACCTGGTCTAACTCAACATGGTCTCTACCCTCCTCTGGTACCTGGTCTAACTCAACATGGTCTCTACCCTCCTCTGGTACCTGGTCTAACTCAACATGGTCTCTACCCTCCTCTGGTACCTGGTCTAACTCAACATGGTCTCTACCCTCTGGTACCTGGTCTAACTCAACATGGTCTTTACCCTCTGGTACCTGGTCTAACTCAACATGGTCTCTACCCTCCTCTGGTACCTGGTCTAACTCAACACGGTCTCTACCCTCCTCTGGTACCTGGTCTAACTCAACATGGTCTCTACCCTCCTCTGGTACCTGGTCTAACTCAACATGGTCTCTACCCTCTGGTACCTGGTCTAACTCAACATGGTCTCTACCCTCCTCTGATACCTGGTCTAACTCAACATGGTCTCTACCCTCCTCTGGTACCTGGTCTAACTCAACATGGTCTCTACCCTCTGGTACCTGGTCTAACTCAACATGGTCTCTACCCTCCTCTGGTACCTGGTCTAACTCAACATGGTCTCTACCCTCCTCTGGTACCTGGTCTAACTCAACATGGTCTTTACCCTCTGGTACCTGGTCTAACTCAACATGGTCTCTACCCTCTGGTACCTGGTCTAACTCAACATGGTCTCTACCCTCCTCTGGTACCTGGTCTAACTCAACATGGTCTCTACCCTCCTCTGGTACCTGGTCTAACTCAACATGGTCTCTACCCTCTGGTACCTGGTCTAACTCAACATGGTCTCTACCCTCCTCTGGTACCTGGTCTAACTCAACATGGTCTCTACCCTCCTCTGGTACCTGGTCTAACTCAACATGGTCTCTACCCTCCTCTGATACCTGGTCTAACTCAACATGGTCTCTACCCTCCTCTGGTACCTGGTCTAACTCAACATGGTCTCTACCCTCCTCTGATACCTGGTCTAACTGAACATGGTCTCTACCCTCCTCTGGTACCTGGTCTATCTCAACATGGTCTCTACCCTCTGGTACCTGGTCTAACTCAACATGGTCTCTACCCTCCTCTGGTACCTGGTCTAACTCAACACGGTCTCTACCCTCCTCTGGTACCTGGTCTAACTCAACATGGTCTCTACCCTCTGGTACCTGGTCTAACTCAACACGGTCTCTACCCTCCTCTGGTACCTGGTCTAACTCAACATGGTCTCTACCCTCCTCTGGTACCTGGTCTAACTCAACACGGTCTCTACCCTCCTCTGGTACCTGGTCTAACTCAACATGGTCTCTACCCTCCTCTGGTACCTGGTCTAACTCAACACGGTCTCTACCCTCCTCTGGTACCTGGTCTAACTCAACATGGTCTCTACCCTCTGGTACCTGGTCTAACTCAACACGGTCTCTACCCTCCTCTGGTACCTGGTCTAACTCAACATGGTCTCTACCCTCTGGTACCTGGTCTAACTCAACACGGTCTCTACCCTCCTCTGGTACCTGGTCTAACTCAACACGGTCTCTACCCTCCTCTGGTACCTGGTCTAACTCAACATGGTCTCTACCCTCCTCTGATACCTGGTCTAACTCAACATGGTCTCTACCCTCCTCTGGTACCTGGTCTAACTCAACATGGTCTCTACCCTCCTCTGGTACCTGGTCTAACTCAAAGACAAACAGCTGAGACTGATCTAGTGTCAGACTCTACATATCCAGTTGTCTGCTGCCAATGACTGGAACGAACTACAAAAATCTCTGAAACTGGAAACACTTATCTCCCTCCCTAGCTTTAAGCACCAGCTGTCAGAGCAGCTCACAGATTACTGCACTTGTACATAGCCCATCTATAATTTAGCCCAAACAACTACATCTCCCCCTACTGTATTTATTTATTTATTTTGCTCCTTTGCACCCCATTATTTATATCTCTACTTTGCACATTCTTCCACTGCAAATCTACCATTCCAGTGTTTTACTTGCTATATTGTATTCACTTCGCCACCATGGCCTTTTTTTTGCCTTTACCTCCCTTATCTCACCTCATTTGCTCACATTGTATATAGATTTTTTTTTATCTCCCATGTGTAACTCTGTGTTGTTTGTATGTGTCGAACTGCTTTGCTTTATCTTGGCCAGGTCGCAATTGTAAATGAGAACTTGTTCTCAACTGGCCTACCTGGTTAAATAAAGGTGAAATAAAGGTGAAATAAAGGTGAAATAAAGGTGAAATAAAGGTGAAATAAAGGTGAAATAAAAAATAAATAAAAAAAATTTCAGAAAACGTTACAGGATGAGAGTGGTTGGCAGCGAATTAACTTTTTTAAATGATCATGTTTCCATGGTTAATTAATGATTTTGAGAGCAATTTTTTGTAGCATGTAACATTATTATTATATATTTTTAATACATTTTACCTTTATTTAACTAGGTAAGTAAGTTAAGAACAAATTCTTATTTACAATGACGGCCTACCGGGGAACAGCGGGTTAACTGCCTTGTTCAGGGGCAGAACGACAGATGTTTACCTTGTCAGCTCGGGGACTCGGTTCTGAAACCTTTCGGTTACTGGTCCAACGCTCTAACCACTAGGTTACCTGCTGCCCCAGCTACGCACATTGGATACGTTTTCATATTTGAAAACAAGGTTCAAGTTTGGCAGATTGTATCCTCCCCCATATGATGTCTACACCTCACTGGTGATCAAGGGGCTTTATGTGTTTATCTTTCTGGTTTCACTCCTATTCTGAGTGTCATATGTATTCAATCTGAAATACAGGCTAGCTTTGGAAATGTAAAATCATCTACTCATCTCTATGATGGCACTATCAAACCTCTGAAACTACAGAAACTCACCACTCTGTCTGCGCCACAGTCAATGTGAAGTCAGTCAGTGTGTGTGTGTGTGCGCTGGACTGGATGGAGGCGAGTTGAGCCTGTGCTGTGCGCGCTGTAGGGACCAGCAGCTTTTGCAACGAAAACGAAATCCGATCCTCTGTCGAGCAGAGCAGCAGAAGGGGGTGTGGGGGAAGCAGATACAGTTAAATTGGAAAAGCTTGTGGAACGGTAACTAAAGAGCGGAGGTCTCTGACTTTTAAAAAGGTAAGGAAAGACTAAAAAGAAAAAGGGAGTGGTAAAGTTACTTTGTAACTTCCTCATAGAGCAGAAAACTATCAGTAAATGTATTTCCAACCTAAACTCTGAAGTTTTTCTTTTGGTTTTGAAAGCTAGAGAGAAGTTGAAGCGTTTTGTAACTTAGAATGTGCATTTGCCTTTATTTATCCAGGTATGTGCGGTGAAATAACGTTTATGGATGTTTTATGGACTTCCCATATTGTAACTTTTTCTCCAGTAAATGGGCATCGATTCATACTTGATGAATGTTCCACCATGTGATGCGCTAATTTAATGTAGTGGAACATTGAATCCACGCTATTTCATGGCCATATGACATCTGTGATTTCTGTCCGAAGTGTAATCTGTGGTCCCGTGTGGCTCAGTCGGTAGAGCATGGCGCTTGCAACGCCAGGGTTGTGGGTTCATTCCCCACGGGGGGACCAGGATGAATATGTATGAACTTTCCAATTTGTAAGTCGCTCTGGATAAGAGCGTCAGCTAAATGACTTAAATGTAATCTACAATATGAACATGGCAAAAACGGTTGTCTGTCATCATAGTTCAGCTTTGCACTCGTCACTTTTGGGCATTTTTATTTAACCTTTATTTAACTAGGCAAGTCAGTTAAGAACACATTCTTATTTACAATGATGGCCTAGGAAAGTGGGTTTACTGCCTTTTTCAGGGGCAGAACGACAGATTTTCAGCTTGTCAGCTCGGGGATTCGATCTTGCAACTTTTCGGTTACTGGTCCAACGCTTTAACCACTAGGATACCTACCGCCCCGTTTGAGTTTAACAGATTAACCAAATAACGGTCATTAAATTCCCAAATCCTGACCATTTATTAAATTGTAATGCGCACATATAACTCATAGTGTCCTACCATTGCACAAGGCAAACGTCAGGATATTATCTATTTTGGTCGTCAATATTTCATTATCATATCAGAATGCTCGTGATTGGTGGTTTGTGTGTTTGCGCAACTATGCGTCACCTGATAGGTGTAATGCGTCCCAAATGGCACCCTATTCGCTACATAGTCCTCTCTCTCTCTCTCCCTCACACCCCCCTCTATCACTCTAACTCTCCTTCCCCCTCTCTCTAACTCTCTGACCCCCCCCCCCCCCCCCTTCAATTAAATTTCAATTTAAAGGGTTAATTGGCATGGTAAACATATTCACATTGCCAAAACAAGTGAATTATGTAATAAACAAAAGTGCTCTCCCTTTGTGGGTTAAGTTAATTAAGGTCTAGATCCAGCCTGTAAAATCTAAAACACAGATGCAGATTATTCCTGGTCTGGTCGGCTGGCTGTAAACTGTAGTTGGAGGGATCATCATGACATTTAATGAAAGACCCACTCAGAGCCAGGAAGATCTGCCTTTAATATGAACACACTGGGAAAGCTAAGTGTGTCCCAAATGGTGCCCTATTTCCTATATAGTGCACTACTTTTCCATAGGGTTCTGGTCAAAAGTAGTGGACGACAGGTAGGGGATAGGGTGCCATGTGGAATGCGGACCCCCAAGTCAGAGTTTGGAGCCAGCTGGTTGGCTGCTTTAGTCGTTGTTGTGATTGGCTAGGACACCGTGGTTCCCATCAGTCGATGTACAGTAGCTGTCTGGATGGTCGTGGTGTGGAGAGAGGTTGAAGGTTTGCCTGTCTGGATGGTCGTGATGTGGAGAGAGGTTGAAGGTTTGCCTGTCTGGATGGTCGTGGTGTGAAGAGAGGTCGAAGGTTTGCCTGTCTGGATGGTCGTGGTGTGAAGAGAGGTCGAAGGTTTGCCTGTCTGGATGGTCGTGATGTGGAGAGAGGTTGAAGGTTTGCCTGTCTGGATGGTCGTGATGTGGAGAGAGGTTGAAGGTTTGCCTGTCTGGATGGTCGTGGTGTGGAGAGAGGTTGAAGATTTGCCTGTCTGGATGGTCGTGATGTTGAAAGTTTGCCTGTCTGGATGGTCGTGGTGTGGAGAGAGGTTGAAGGTTTGCCTGTCTGGATGGTCGTGATGTGGAGAGAGGTTGAAGGTTTGCCTGTCTGGTTGGTCATGGTGTGGAGAGAGGTTGAAGGTTTGCCTGTCTGGATGGTCGTGGTGTGGAGAGAGGTTGAAGGTTTGCCTGTCTGGATGGTCGTGATGTGGAGAGAGGTTGAAGGTTTGCCTGTCTGGATGGTCGTGATGTGGAGAGAGGTTGAAGGTTTGCCTGTCTGGATGGTCGTGATGTGGAGAGAGGTTGAAGGTTTGCCTGTCTGGATGGTCGTGATGTGGAGAGAGGTTGAAGGTTTGCCTGTCTGGATGGTCATGGTGTGGAGAGAGGTTGAAGGTTTTCCTGTCTGGATGGTCGTTTATTTGAGAGAGGTTGAAGGTTTGCCTGTTTGGATGGTCGTGGTGTGGAGAGAGGTTGAAGGTTTGCCTGTCTGGATGGTCGTGATGTGAAGAGAGGTTGAAGGTTTGCCTGTCTGGATGGTCGTGGTGTGGAGAGAGGTTGAAGGTTTGCCTGTCTGGATGGTCGTGATGTGGAGAGAGGTTGAAGGTTTGCCTGTCTGGATGGTCGTGATGTGGAGAGAGGTTGAAGGTTTGCCTGTCTGGATGGTCGTGATGTGGAGAGAGGTTGAGGGTTTGCCTGTCTGGATGGTCATGGTGTGGAGAGAGGTTGAAGGTTTTCCTGTCTGGATGGTCGTTTATTGGAGAGAGGTTGAAGGTTTGCCTGTTTGGATGGTCGTGGTGTGGAGAGAGGTTGAAGGTTTGCCTGTCTGGATGGTCATGATGTGGAGAGAGGTTGAAGGTTTGCCTGTCTGGATGGTCGTGATGTGGAGAGAGGTTGAAGGTTTGCCTGTCTGGATGGTCGTGATGTGGAGAGAGGTTGAAGGTTTGCCTGTCTGGATGGTCGTGATGTGGAGAGAGGTCGAAGGTTTGCCTGTCTGGATGGTCGTGATGTGGAGAGAGGTCGAAGGTTTGCCTGTCTGGATGGTCGTGGTGTGGAGAGAGGTTGAAGGTTTGCTGCGGTGCCAGCTGTGTCAGGGGTGTTGTTTTAATAGTGAATCACAGTCACTGATGGTGATGGCGGAGTTGGATCTGTATTCCAGTGAATCACAGTCGGTGATGGTGATGGCGGAGTTGGATCTGTATTCCAGTGAATCACAGTCGGTGATGGTGATGGCGGAGTTGGATCTGTATTCCAGTGAATCACAGGCAGAAGCACAGTTCGAGATCTTCACCTACTAAAACCAGGATCTCAGGAATGGAAAACAGAATAGACATGGTATGTGTATGTATAACCCGGGAAGATACGTGATTACAATAGTCAGTGAGGGATTGTTTGTGATTGGCTGTCGTAGCGATTGATCAGAATAACACACACACACAATATACATTCCCTCACATTCCAGTCAGTGAATGCATGAAAAGCCTCAAGGAGGGATATTTTAGAGCAGTATTCCAGCCTCAGTGCAAAGACATTTCCAACTTTCCTCCAGGATACTGGTGATGGAGAGGTACATAGACCTGTGGCTGAAATGGAGAGGTACATAGAGCTATGGATGAAATGGAGAGGTACATAGACCTGTGGCTGAAATGGAGAGGTACATAGAGCTATGGATGAAATGGAGAGGTACATAGACCTGTGGCTGAAATGGAGAGGTACATAGACCTGTGGCTGAAATGGAGAGGTACATAGAGCTATGGATGAAATGGAGAGGTACATAGACCTGTGGCTGAAATGGAGAGGTACATAGAGCTATGGATGAAATGGAGAGGTACATAGACCTGTGGCTGAAATGGAGAGGTACATAGACCTGTGGATGAAATGGTTTATGATTAATAAAGAGTTGATCTACAGCCTTGAAGACGTTATAAAGTCATGCCTGAGACTCAGAGACTGACTGAGGCAGTGATTTAGTCCCAAATAGAACCCTATTCCCTATCATAATCCTTACACAGTGCCCCATAGGGCTCTGTTGAAAGTAGAGCGCTATGTAGGGAATAGGGTGCCATTTGGGAACGCTGACAGGGAATGTTCTGGGCTGCTGAGGAATGCTTGGTGAGGGACCAGATGGTAGAGAGGAAATACTTTCTCCTGCTCTGAACGGAGCTCTTAAACTCGGACAATGAACCAAGCCTCCATTTTCAACAGAAACACTGTTTTTTAAAATCTTTTTTTTTAAATCATATTGTCTAAATAATGAGCCACAGTGCCAAGTCGTCATAGTCAACATATTATATTACTGAAAAATAGTTGATTTGTCTGAAATGCCTTCCTCATTGCTAAACCTGAACCTTAAATGCCCAATACAGCCGTTTTTATCTGAGTAAAACATTATTAAGTACCTTAATGTGTTTGTTTTCAAAAGAATTGGCAAAAAGGAACAAAAATAGCTTCTTAGCAAAGAGAAATTTTGCGAGGAGTGGTCTGAGAGGGGAGGGTAAAACTTAACACTAGCTTTTATTGGCAGAGAGGTTTGAAACTCTTTCTTATTGGTCTATAAACTCATTTACAGCATGGTGATGTCACCATGGAAAGCCCAAAGCTTCATTCCATCAAAACAGGGTGAAATTTCAGGCAGTTTTACACTAAAAGGGCATTATCATAATTTTCACAATTTCACAGTATTATTCCAACCTCATAGTGTGGAAATATATATATATATTATATATATAAATAAATAAATATATATATAAAACAGGAAAATCACGTTTTTGACTGCACTGGGATTGTAGCCCTTTCCTGAAACCAAATGATCTAGTGTCCTTATGGGTGGAATGTTAATTTATTTTTAACTCAGAAAATCCAGCGTTTTGTGTCAAACAGTTTTGTTATATTTCAGTCCTCTGTGATGTATATAAAGTGTAATATTGGGATGCAAACTCAAAATGTAATACATTTCATCTCTATATCTGACATGCTCCAGGTGTCTTCTTTTTTTAAGCCCATAACCATGTGTGCGAGGTGTATACTTTTTGTTTCAAAGTAGATTTGTTTAAGACTACCCAGAACCACTCTGTGTGACCCTGATTTAGCCCACTGCAGTAAAAGGTTCAACCTAAGACCTGTAGTATTTGTTCAACTTTTGTCGAGCAGGATGTTCTCTTTTGTGAAAGTGTTTGTTTGAACATTTTCTCTAACTGTCCACAGTCTAGTCTGAGCTACGTCTTACCAGTGGCAGTCTGAACAGTGAAACACCAAACCAGTCCGTGAACTAACTAACTAACTAACTAACTAACTAACTAACTAACTAACTAACTAACTCGATAACTAACTAACTAACTAACTAACTAGATAACTAACTAAGTAACTAGATAACTAACCAACCAACCAGATAACCAGCTAACTAACTAGATAACCAACTAACTAGATAACCAACTAACTAGATAACCAACTAACTAGATAACCAACTAACTAGATAACCAACCAACCAACCAGCTAACTAGCTAAGTAGCTAAGTAGCTTTCTATCTATCTATCTATCTATCTATCTATCTATCTATCTATCTATCTATCTATCTATCTATCTATCTATCTATCTATCTATCTATCTATCTATCTATCTATCTAACTAACTAACTAACTAACTAACTAACTAACTAACTAACTAACTAACTAACTAACTAACTAACTAACTCCCTCCCACCACATTTGGTTGGAGGGATTACACAGTACAGCACCAGGTAACGATAACCATATGTAGCCGAAACAATTATGTGGCTTTTTAAATAGTACAGCTACACTGCCCTCAGAATGTTTTCAAACCCCTTGACTTTTCCCACATGTTGTTGTGTTAAAGTCTGAATTTAAAATGAATTAAATTGAGATTTTGTGTCACTGGCCTACACACAATACCCCGTCATGTCAAAGTGGAATTATGTTTTTTGTAATTTCTACAAATTATTAAAAAAGGAAACGTTGAAATTTCTTGAGTCAATCAGTATTCAACCCTAAATAAGTTCAGGAGTAAAAATGTGCTTAACAAGTCACATAATAAGCTGCATGGACTCACTCTGTGTGCAATAATAGTGATTAACATGATTTTTGAATGACTACCTCATCTCTGTACCCCACACATACAATGATCTGTTAAGGCCCTCAGTCGAGCAGTGAATTTCAAACACAGATTCAACCAGAAAAACCATGGACATGTTATAGTGCCTCACAAAGAAACTCACCTATTGGTAGATTTAAAAAAAATATATGAAAAAAAAGCTTTACAAATATCTCTTTGAGCATGGTGAAGTGCATGGTGGCTGCATCGTGTTATGGGTATGCTTGTCATTGGCAAGGAATAGGGAGTTTACTTTAGGATAAAAAACGTAATAGAGCTAAGCAGCTGCAAAATCTTAGAGACTTTCCAACAGACACTGGGAGACAAATTCACCTTTCAGCGGGACATTAACCTTAAACACAAGGCCAAATATACACTGGAGTTGCTTATCAAGATGACATTGAATGTTCCTGAGTGGCCTAGTTACTGTTTTGACTTAAATCGGCTTGAAAATAGCTGTCTAGCAATGATCAATAACCAACTTGACAGAGATTGAAGAATTTAGAAAATAATAATGTTCAAATATTGTACAATCCAGGTGTGCAAAACTCTTAGAGACTTACAATGGTATATTCTAACATGCAATGACTCAGCAGTGTTAATACTTATGTAAATTAGATATTTTTTGTATTTCATTTTCAGTAAATTTGAAAAAGACTAAAAAAAAATGTTTTCACTTTGTCATTATGGGGTTTTATGTGTAGATAGGTGAGGGGGAAAAATGTTATCCATTATGAATTCAGGCTGTAACACAACTAAATGTGGAATAAGTGAATTTATGTCACTGTCTCCTCAGACTTGTTAAGACCTTGTCCTCGTTGGTTCACATTAGTTTGAACATTTACAAGCTTATTGTTGAGGGAACGCTTTCAACGGAGGTGTTCAAATGGTTTATTTTGTTTTCTGTAAAAGATGGTAGCTAACTAACACAAGTCCTCAGTCTGTTCTGGGGTTATGAGTTCAATGAATTTGTCCAAGCTTTTGATGTCATCAAATAACAATCTTGATTTATCTTTCTCTCTCTCCCCTCTCCTCCATCACTCTATGACTCCTTCTCTCTCCTCTCTCTCTTCCTGCATCCCTCTCTCCCCCTCTTCTCTCTCTTCCTGCATCCCTCTCTCCCCTCCTCCATCACTCCTCTATCCTTCTCTCTCTCTTCCTGCATCCCTCTCTCCCCCTCCTCTCTGTTACTTTCCCTTCCTCTATCTCCCACCCTCCGCCCAGACCTGACACGTAGTGCCAGCCTATCAGAGAAGGAGTTGAAGGAGGCGAGGGTGAGGTCACAGATCATCGCTGCCCAGCTGACCGTCCCGTCTGGCTGCTCCAACTCCCGCGGAGTCCAGCTCTTCAACCGCCGCCAGCAGAGGGTCAACGCCTTCACGCTAGAGAGCTGCGGGGAAAGAACAAGGGAAGAGGAGCGAGAGGCGAGAGACGGAGATACCAGGAACAACAACCTGACATGGGAAGGAGAGAGAGGGGGACCTAGTGAGGGGAAAGAGAAAGACATACAACTGAACTGGAAGAACAGCGTTGGAACAAAACAACCACTCTGGTCGCCACCCTCTGGAAGTGAGGTCACCGGAAGTGACATCATGAAGGACCCAGGTGACGAGCACATCTACGAGGAAGTGGAAACTGTGACACAGGAGAGACACTTCCAGCCGGTGAACGAGAGACAAGGGGAGGAGGAAGAGAGGAGTGGAGAGAGAGAAAGAGAGGAGATATACGAGGATATTGAGGGTGAAGTGAAGGAAGAGATTATACCAGTAAATGACAACAACACCGGTCCAGTCAGAGAGGAAGTGGGGATGAATAGGGGCTCATACCCCACAGCTCCCTCTGAGACCCGTAATGGCTTCCACAGCACCCAGGGCTCTGATGGAGAGATCCAAAATGGAGGCCGAGTTTCTATGTCCCTGTCCAGACAGGCCCCCACCATCGTCAACCGGACAGCCAGACCCTTCTTCTCTCCACCCACCATACAGCCCAAGTCCCCAGAGGCAAGGAGTCCCTTCATGGATAACAACATACCTCCAGCCCCCTCCTATCCTACCCCAACTCTTCCCCCAGCTTCCTCAGACTCCACTCACCCTCTCCCACCTTTCACTGCCACTCGCCCCGTAGCCTTCTCCCCTCCTCCCCCTCCTCCCTCCTACCCCATGCCTCCTCTCCCAGCCTTCCCCATCCATCCTCCTCCTCCCTCCCAGTCTCTCTCCAGTCCTCCCCCTATGTCTACTGTCATGTTCCCTAGGTCTACACCCGTCCCCCAGTACAACCCTCCTTCTACAGCTGCTTCTGTTGCCCAGTATCGACCCCCCAACCCTCCTGTCACCCACAACACCCCTCCTCCAAGTTCCCCTAGACCCAACACCTTTGTCCCCTTCACCCCTCAGCCTATTGGTCAACAGAACCAGCAGCAGCCAATCAAAACGGGCATCCTGGAGGAAGGGGCGGCGGCCATCAGACGATCGTCGACGGCCAGGAAGTCCATGTTCACCTTTAAGGAGAAGCCTGTCATGGCACCCAACCCTGAACTCCTCTCTCTGGTCCAGGGGAACGATGACAGGAAGAAGCACGGCCTCCGCTCCGTTCCCGACCCAGCCCCAGAGGAGGAGCTGCTGGCTCTGGGGGCCGAGGCCTCTAACTTCCTAGCCAGGGAGGAGGTGAAGGCCGAGGCTGCCAAAGTGCCGGAGTGGTCCTCCTGTCTCAAGAGCTCCAGGACCAGGGAGCCCAGGGGGCAGCACCAGCCAGAGCAGACCCTGACCAACGCATCAGGGAAGGGGGCCGAGCTGTTCGCTAAGCGCCAGTCCAGGATGGAGAAGTACGTAGTGGAGAACCAGAATGTCTCCGGTGGTGGAGGTGGTCAGATGAGGTCGCCGTCTCCCACCACGTCTCTGCCGCCATCTTGGATCTATCCATCTAATATGCCTGGCCGGGTCAAAGCTATCGCTAACAACACTGACCTCAGCGCCAGGCTGACCCGGACCCTCCAGACCCCTCAGCCCGCGAACAGGAGGCCCAGCCAGCAGGCTCCAACTCCGGCCCCGGTCCCCGAGGAACCACCCCTGGAGAACGGCTGCACCAAGATAGAGATGGACCTCTCCAGGCACAAGCCCTACCAGCTCAACTCCTCCCTGTTCATCTTCAACCCAGTCCAGGACTCTACCAGCACCCTGCTGAGCGCTCTGCCCCGAGGGGCCCCTCCACCACCCAAACCCCTGGTCTCATCTGAGGCCTACTCCAGGCAGGCCTCCCTGCCCTCCTCCAACCCTCCATCACACAATTACAACAGCCTGCCCCGCTTCAGACCTACCCTGTCCCCCTCACTTCAGCCCCCATCAGGAGGAATTGGAGGTGGGGATTACTATCCTTCACAACACGGGGGGACTCCACAGCTGAGGGACCCCAGGATCACCTCTCCTGTCTCTGCCTTCTCTCCGGAGAGAGTGGCCTCTCCTCGGTCGAGCGTCCAGGCACCCAGACCCACCTTCTCTACCAAGAGGGCAGGGATCGAACCCCAGGTGTGGAGGCCTTCTTTCTTCTTCTACTGATAGATCTACTCTGTTTCTACTCTGCTTCTACTCTGAACTGTGTTAACACAACCAAAGTACAACAGATAGACAGACAGAAAGAGCCTTATTTTACTCTATTGCACACGATACTACAGATACTAGATACTACAGGGTTAGACGTCACTGTTGACGTTACTTTACAGTACAAAGCTCAACATATATTATTTGTCTACACCTAAAGCCACACATTTTGTTGGAGCTCCTTGTGGAATCTTGATTTCATGGTTTTGCCGCTTCATTAGTGGTTAAAGAAAACAAGTTTGCTATGCAACTGACAAACACGCTATAGAGCCAGAGATCAAATCCCAGAAAAAGGGAACATTATTTAATGTCAGTTAACAGGGGAATATTTGCCAAATAGTACAATATATAAAAACCACTGACTGTACTTCTGTCAGCTCCTAAAGAACTTTGGGGCGAGATATCGGGTTCACACTTTTTCCAGTGTTTTTCCCCCTTCAAGTCTCCAGAAAGACTTGATACAAAGAGAAAGAGAAAGGAAGAGAGAGAGAGAAGAGAGAGGAAGAGAATAGCAGAGAGAGAAGAGAGAGAGAATAGCAGAGACCAACAAAGAAAACAAGATACACAAAGCCCTTTAACAGATGCTCTGGCGTCTATTTTATGATCTATGATTTGTAATTTAATACGAGTTTACAGACATGAAAGTATCATGCAGGGAACTCCCTTTAACGTCTCTGTTTCTAATATAGACTGACTGCTGTTTGAAATGGCACCCTATTCCCTGTATAGTACACTACTTTTGACCAGGGCCCATAGGGCGCAGGTCAAAAGTAGTGCACTGTATAGGACATAGGGTGCCATTTGGGATGCAGATTTGACTTCTGATTCTCAGTTTCTCTGCCTTTAGACGAGAACTACCAAATTATATACTACTATTAACGTCCCGTGAGCCCTGGCTCTGAGGCCATTGATGTCAGTCATTTACACACTGCACTGCTGCATGCCATTTGACGTAATGTATCTTAAATGTTTTTTACGACTTGACTGAGCAATAATTTCAGGTGAAGTGTTTATACATAGAATGAAAATATAACTCGTGAGTGTTTTCAGATTTACGATGTTGATTACTAAACCAAATAGGGGAGCCTCAAAACATACAAGTGTTTGGAGCTAGTGGACAATAATAATAATTATAGCTTCCTCGTTTCTCTTATCTCTGATGCACTCATTTCTGATTCATAGAACAACAATATAGAATAAAAATATGTTTTCAGATGTATAATGTTGATCACTAAACCAGCTAGCTGACAACAAGGACTTTGGTTTTTCTGTTTCTCTATTCTTTTATGCGCTGATTTCTGTTTTCCCAATTCTGTATCTAGAAACTTCTCTTTTTCTGTTGAACTGTTTCTTCTTCTCTCCTGATTAAACCTTTATCCTTTGTTTTCCTGGAACCTTCTTTCTTTTGTTTGTCTTTTTACCTAACCTGTCTTCTGTTTCTTCTATCCTGATGTTTTCCACTCATCTACCTTTACAGGACCCATAATCATAACCAGAATCATTTTCTATTCCCATAGTTTACTGAAGCATATAGTACATTGATCTAAATGTATATCTCTGCAGGAAAACATTTGAAAGCAGTCAATAGACACGACACAAATGCATATTCTTAAAAGCTACCACCCAGTTTAAAACTCAAAGAGCCGGCAGAGGACACACCAGATAAATACATCAAAGAAAAACCAACAGCCAGACTTTTTTTTAAAAGAAGTAACCGTTTTAAAAGATTCTCTCTGAAGGTAACGGAAACACCATGTACAATATGAGCGATCACACTGCATTCCACAACCTGTTTCTTTGTGAAGGAAGGGTCTAGCCCCCCCAGAGTTAAAAGCATTCAGACAAATGGTATGACCCATGGCCCCTACCTTCAAAAGAATGGTATGACCCATTGGCCTTTCTTGTCCAGCATGAAAACACTCTAGGCTCAAGGTACTGGTTACCCTTAGGGCCTAAGTAGGTGCAGACTTGTCACATGCTTCGTAGACAACAGATGCAGACTAACAGTGACATGCTTACTGACGGGCCCTTCCCAACAATGCAGAGTTAAATATAAGATGAAATAAAAATAACATGGCTATGTACAGGAAGTAGAAAATAACATGGCTATATACAGGAAGTAGAAAATAACATGACTATATACAGGAAGTAGAAAATGACATGGCTATATACAGGAAGTAGAACATAACATGGCTATATAGACGAAGTAGAAATTGACATGGCTATATAGACGAAGTAGAAAATAACATGGCTATATACAGGAAGTAGAAAATAACATGGCTATATACAGGGAGTAGAAAAAAACATGGCTATATACAGGGAGTAGAAAATAACATGGCTATATACAGGAAGTAGAAAATAACATGGCTATATACAGGAAGTAGAAAATAACATGGCTATATAGAGGGAGTAGAAAATAACATGGCTATATACAGGAAGTAGAAAATAACATGGCTATATACAGGAAGTAGAAAATAACATGGCTATATACAGGAAGTAGAAAATAACATGGCTATATACAAGAAGTAGAAAATAACATGGCTATATACAGGAAGTAGAAAATAACATGGCTATATACAGGAAGTAGAAATAACATGGCTATATACAGGAAGTACAAATAACATGGCTATATACAGGGAGTAGAAAATATCATGGCTATATACAGGAAGTAGAAATAACATGGCTATATACAGGGAGTAGAAAATAACATGGCTATATACAGGAAGTAGAAAATAACATAGCTATATACAGGAAGTAGAAAATAACATGGCTATATACAGGGAGTACCAGTACCGAGAAATGTGCAGGGGTACGAGGTAATTGAGGTAGCTATGTACTGTATATATGAGTAAGGGTAAAGTGACTAGCAACAGCGTGTGTGGTGAGTGTGAAAGTGTGTGTGTGTGTGTGTGGCGTCAGTACGCATGTGTGTGCATGTTATGTGAGTGTGGGCGCATGTGGTTTGTGTGTGTGTGTTGTGGTGTGTGTGTGCGTGTGTGTGTTGGGGTTGTCGGTGTAAGTATGTGTGAGTCTGTGGGTAGAGTCCAGTGTGTGTGTGCATAGAGTCAGTGCAAGAGAGTTGGTGCAAATGGGTCAATGCAGGTAGTCTGGGACGGATAGCCATTTGATTAACAATTCAGCAGTCTTGTTAAGCCGTCTTATGGCTTGGGGGTAGAAGCTGTTCAGGGTCCTGTTGGTTCCAGACGTGGCGCATCGGTACCGCTTGCCGTGCAGTAGCAGAGAGAACATTGTATGGCTTGGGTGGCTGGAGTCTTTCACAGTTTTTTGGACCTTCCTCTGACACCGCCTGGTATAGAGGTCCTGGATGGCAGGGAGCTCAGCCCCAGTGATGTACTGGGCCGTACGCGCTACCCTCTGTTGTGCCTTGCGGTCGCATGCCAAGCAGTTGCCATACCAAGCAGTTGCCATACCAAGCAGTTGCCATACCAAGCAGTTGCCATACCAAGCAGTTGCCATACCAAGCAGTTGCCATACCAAGCAGTTGCCATACCAAGCAGTTGCCATACCAAGCGGTTGCCATACCAAGCGGTTGCCATGCCAAGCGGTTGCCATACCAAGCGGTTGCCATACCAAGCGGTTGCCATACCAAGCGGTTGCCATACCAAGCGGTTGCCATACCAAGCGGTTGCCATACCAAGCGGTTGCCATACCAAGCGGTTGCCATACCAAGCAGTTGCCATACCAAGCAGTTGCCGTACCAAGCAGTTGCCATACCAAGCAGTTGCCATACCAAGCAGTTGCCATACCAAGCAGTTGCCATACCAAGCAGTTGCCATACCAAGCAGTTGCCATACCAAGCAGTTGCCATACCAGGCGGTGATGCAGCCAGTCAAGATGTTCTCGATGGTGCAGCTGTAGATTTTTTTGAGGATCTGAGGGCCCATGCCAAATCTTTTCAGACTCCTGAAGGGGAAGAGGCGTTGTCGTGCCCTCTTCACAACTGTGTTGGTGTGTTTGGACGTTGATATATCCTTAGTGATGTGGACACAGAGGAACTTGAAGCTCTTCGACCCGCTCCACTGCAGTCACGTGGATGTGAATTGGGGGCGACGCTCGCCCCCCTTATTACTGTAGTCCACAATCAGCTCTTTTGTCTTACTGACGTTGAGGGAGAGGTTGTTGTCCTGCCACCACACTGCCAGGTCTCTGACCTCCTCCCTATAGGCAGTCTTATTATCGTTTACCACCATTGTGCAATTTTCCCTCGAAGAAAAATACACGTTCTAGTTTACCCCATTAGTTAACACTATCAATGTTTTCCTCTACTGGGCGAAATGCCAATATTAGCCACTTTCAATGCAACATACTGAAACAAAATGAACTATGCAAGACTTTTAGTATGTAAGAGATTATTTTTTTTGCACTGCAGTAGGATTATATTGCATTGACAGGAATGACTCAGCCCGTACTCTACAGACCTGTGCGGCATTACCAATCAGAGCTGCAGTATCCCTATATGCAAATCGACCATTGACATATATGGATCTGTGCCATTCCTTAGAACTGGACTGTGTTTACAGCATGAGCGATTGTGAGTAGATGCATTTTGTTGTGAGTAGATGCACTCATCAAAGTAAGAGCTGTATGTAGCCACATGTGAACATTTTGTTCAGATCCTTTGCTACTTAGTGAGTTATTAGCACAGTTATAAATCATTTGTAGTCAGCAGTGGGGGAGTGGTTGCTTCCTACAAGAGCACAAAACGTGTACATTTCTAGCCATCTTTGAAAAGAAAGTCAGGTAAGGAGCATTTCTTCTGTCTTAATTGGGCAGTGTTGTATTTTGAGACAGAATAAGCTAAGTAGCCATTAGGCAGAGGGTAGCATCATTTGTCTGATTCTCTGTAATAATGGTATGGGAATAATAATAAACTTTATTTTGTGAAGTGGTTTCTTGCATCAAACAACAACATTTTCAGTCACATCCTTGTCTGAAGGACAAGTGGATAAACAGGTTAATTTTAAGCCCTGCATATTTTTTCAAAAACTCAACAACAACAAAAAACACTGAATGTAGGCTTACATTGAACACCACACACAGGCTGAATGATAGAACAGCATGTTAAAATATGTTAAATGTTAAAATATTATGGGATGCATTTTCACCGTTGTTTTTGATGGTAGGCCACTCTGGTAGGCCTACATTATGACCAAATAGCCACAGTAGCCTACTTGACCACTGTTATAACTGTAACTTAAAGTGGGTACAACCTCAGTGTTTACAATAAAAGTATGCCAGAAGTTGCACAGACTTTTCACAACGTTGAAGTTTGCTCTCAGCAGACCTGAAATTTGCTCAGTGCCGAAACAAATGTTCAGGGAACGTTGCCGTCGTGTCGTCAGCAAACTTAATGATGGTGTTTGGAGTCATGCACAGTCGTTGGTGAACAGAGAGTACAGGAGGGGACAAAGCACGCACCCCTGAGGGACCCCCGTGTTGAGGATCAGCGTGGCAGATGTGTTGTTGCCTATCCTCACCACTTGGGAGCGGCCCGTCAGGAAGTCCAGGATCCAGTTGCAGAGGGAGGTGTTCAGTCCCTGGGACCTTAGCTTAGTGATGAGCTTCGAGGGTACTATGGTGCTGAATGCTGAGCTGTAGTCAATGAATAGCATTCTCACATAGGTGTTCCTTCCGTCCAAGTGGGAAAGGGCAGTGTGGAGTGCAATAGAGATTGCGTCATCTGTGGATCTGTTGGGGCGGTATGCAAATTAGAGTGGGTCCAGGGTGTCTGGGATGGTGGTGTTGATGTGAGCCATGACCAGCCTTTAAAAGTATTTCATGGTTACAGATGTGAGTGCTATGGGACAATAGTCATTTAGACAGGTTAACTTGGCTTTCTTGGGCACAGGGACTATGGTGGTCTGCTTGAAACATTTAGGTATTACCGACTCTGTCAGGGAGAAGTTGAAAATGTCAGTGAAGACACTTGCCAGCTGGTCAGCGCATGCTCGGAGTACACGTCGTGGTAATCCGTCTGGCCTTGCGGCTTTGTGAATGTTGACTTATTTAAAGCTCTTTCTCACATCGCCTACGGAAAGCGTGATCACACAGTCATCCGTAACAGCTGGTGCTCTCATAGATGCTTCAGTGTTGCTTGCCTCGAAGTGAGCATAGAAGGCCTTTAGCTTATCTTACATTCATGTCTCGCTACCCTAGTTTAGCATTATCATGGTGTCTCACATTCATGTCTCTCTAACCCAGTTTAACATGATCATGGTGTCTCACATTCATGTCTCTTTAACCCAGTTTAACATGATCATGGTGTCTCACATTCATGTCTCTCTAACCTAGTTTAACATGATCATGATGTCTCACATTCATGTCTCTCTAACCTAGTTTAACATGATCATGGTGTCTCACATTCATGTCTCTCTAACCCAGTTTAACAGGATCATGGTGTCTCACATTCATGTCTCTCTAACCCAGTTTAACATGATCATGGTGTCTCATATTCATGTCTCTCTAACCCAGTTTAACAGGATCATGGTGTCTCATATTCATGTCTCTCTAACCCAGTTTAACAGGATCATGGTGTCTCATATTCATGTCTCTCTAACCCAGTTTAACAGGATCATGGTGTCTCATATTCATGTCTCTCTAACCCAGTTTAACAGGATCATGGTGTCTCATATTCATGTCTCTCTAACCCAGTTTAACAGGATCATGGTGTCTCATATTCATGTCTCTCTAACCCAGTTTAACAGGATCATGGTGTCTCACATTCACATGTACAGAGATTTATACTCTTTATACTCTTTACTCTCCACAGACGAGGAAGGAGTCGCCTCCAACCCCGACCCCCACCACCCCGACCCACCCCCCCACCAGGACCCCCCAGTTCACCCGGCGGTTCAGCAGCCCAGAGGGACCCCCCACTCCCAGCGGGGTCCGGTCCCCTACCCCCCAGACCACCATCACCTCCTCCTCCACTTCCAGGCCCCCCCACCAGGGCACCTCCACACCCACCTCCCCTGTCTCCCCACCCTGGGAGACGAGGTGCCAGTCCCCCGCGATGGTCACCAAACCCTTCTCCACTGCCTCTTTATCCAGGCCTAAACCATCCACTACCACCTCACCTATATCGCCTGTATCTCCCTGGGGGTCCCGCTGTCAATCCCCTAACATCAACCAGACAACCAAGCCTTTCTCCACCACCATCTCCAACTCTTCCTCTTCCAGACCCTCTCACCAAGGCACCATTACCTCTCCTCTCTCCCCCTCACCCCTGTCCCCTCCCTGGGGTTCCAGATGCCAGTCTCCCATTGTCAGCCCAAGCCCCAACAACTCCAAGGCAAACCATCGCCTGTTAGCCAAGAACATCATCAACGCGGCCAAACGTAAAAACAGCCCATCCCCAGGTGCTCTGAGCGGGCACAATCTCCCAATCTCCCCACAAGGTGGCATCACTACCCACCAGCACCACAAGGGCTATGACCAGCAGCACCACAGCAGCTCCAAACCCCCCTTCAGCCCCTACCAGTCCAGGGCCATGGGGTGCCAGTCCCCCCCCTTCGCCAGCCCACCTCCCACCCCTACAGGGGTGATCCGGTCCCCAGTAAGGCTCTACAACACCAGGTCCCTCACTGACTCAGATGCTTCGGTGGAATCGGAGGACTCTGGGCTGAGGTCTCCAGGACTGCAGCGTACCCACAACACCAGTCCCCGAGGCTGGGGAGGCAGCCTGAGGGTGAAGAGGGGCAGTTTTGGCACTGACCTGTAGGGGGAGATGGGGAGAGAGGGTCAGGAGAAAGGACCATTGAGCTTGCGAAATAAGAGAAAGAAAGAAAACCAGGACATTGATAAAAGGGACTGGTGGGTTTTGGACAATTTTTTATTTCATTGACCTATAGGAGCATCTTGATGGAGGGCCAGCTCAGCGCTAGCCTCACAGGGGAGATATGGTAAGGACTTTGAAAGGAACTGACCTTGTGTGTTTGTTGCTTTGGAATAAGGGACAATAATGGTGACCACACAGTAAAGAACCTGATGCCCTTACAACGCAGCTGGGACATAGAAGCATCCTGTCTGGTGATTCTAAAGTCCACTAAAACCCACTGATTTGTCTGGCTGGCTATAGAAGAGTCCAGGACCATCAAGCTCAGAGCTAGCTCAACAGTGGGATTACCGAGAGGAGATTGAAGGGACAATTCACTGTTGCCTCTTCCTCTCATTCTTACATCTTATAAAACACATTATACATTTATTGCACAAAAAAAAAAAGAAGGAAATTGAAGGGATTCTAAAATCCAAAGCGACTTGTCTACAACTTTTGATATGGACCTTGTAATTGAAAAACAAAATGTGTTGTTTTAATCAGGCATTGCTGAAATGTAAAACTAGCTTACTTGCATTTGACTTTGACAAGAGTTCCTTGAATAATCAAATTATTACAGTAGCTTACTTATGTTTACTCTTAAAAAATAAATAAAAGGTTTATTCTAATTTATACCAACAAAAAAAAGAAGGTATACAGGCTAGAAGAAAAATACCAAAGACAATATCTGGAATGATGCAATGTTTTCAAAACAGTGTTACACTTTTCCTCCCCCACGTAAGACATTGATAATGTAGTGGCGTAGATATGCTTTTGCAGTTATTTTGTATATATATATATATATATGTGTTTTAATGTTGCTGGGTATACATTGGAGTAGACAGGAATACAGTTAAACCATAGGTTGACATGATGTTTTGCAGGTCTGACACAGGTCAAACTGGGGAGAGAGAGAGAGAGTGACGGGATTTTAAATGGCACCCTATTCTCTACAGTGCACTACTTTACACCCGAGCCTTATGGGCTCTGGTCAAAAGTAGTGTACTAAATAGGGAACAGGGTGCCATTTAGGACGCATACAGAGTATCGATGCGTCAGTTTTTAGTTCTGTAGTAGTGGTGGTGGCTACATTGAGGCAGGTATAGGAGTTTTGTAATATAATAGTACAGCTTACTGGACTATGAGTATTGATGGGTCAGTTTCAGTACCGTAGTAGTAGTGTCTACAGGGAGGCAGGTATAGGAGTTTTGTAATATAATATTATAGCTTACTGGACTATGCTTTCATCAAACGAATCCCTTTGAAAGTTGCCGTGATAGTTATTAGATTAGGAAAACAAAAAACGGACTATTACTCTTCAACTCTGAATGAGTACGTAGAGATAGAATGGGTAGAGTCAGAGCCATGTATTTACATTGACATGTTATAAATACGGCTCTGGTTACAATGTAGTTTCTCTACCTATCCATAACCTTACTATGCAAAGAATCAAGGAACATTGGTGTTATTGTGGTGTTGATACCATCACAAATGGCCCAAAATGTACACTACAGTACAGTATATCCTTTTTTAATGAACAGGGGGGGGGGGGGGGGAACAAAGCTTCTTTACCTATCGCAGTGCAATAATGCATCTATCCCCTCTATGTACTGTATATACAGTTACTGTATGTTGTTTTATGTACTGCTTTGTTTCAAATGAATGTACAGATTGGCAGGTAGAGAGGTAGAAGAGAGACAGAGACAGACAAAAGGAGGGTTGACCTTTATGGAGAAAGTTTATGTAAGGTTTTATATGTTAACCAATGGGACACAATGTTACCGTTTCTAATACTGATATGTCTACTGTCCGGGCACAAACAACCAACTAACAATGGCTGGGGACATCAAATAGAGCATGTAGAAAATACTACATTCTGAGAGATATATAGGAAACGAAAAGGGGGTTGTTGTCACGAATGTTGTAGAGACAAACATTTGTGTGTACCACGACGATGACGATCAAGGTAGCCAATAGGAAAGATGAATAAAAGAGTCATTCCATTGGTTGAGAGTAGGCTGCAGTCAGACGTTAGGTTGGGATCGAGGTTGGGATCGAGGTTGGGATCGAGGTTGGGGTCGAGGTTGGGATCGAGGTTGGCGTCGAGGTTGGGATCGGGCTTGGGGTCGAGGTTGGGATCGGGGTTGGGGTCGAGGTTGGGATCGGGGTTGGGGTCGAGGTTGGCGTCGAGGTTGGGGTCGAAGGTTGGGGTCGAAGGTTGGGGTCGAGGTTGGGGTCGAAGGTTGGGGTCGAAGGTTGGGGTCGAGGTTGGCGTCGAGGTTGGGGTCGAGGTTGGGGTCGAGGTTGGGGTCGAGGTTGGGGTCGAGGTTGGGGTCGAAGGTTGGGGTCGAGGTTGGCGTCGAGGTTGGGGTCGAGGTTGGCGTCGAGGTTGGGGTCGAGGTTGGCGTCGAGGTTGGGGTCGAGGTTGGGGTCGAGGTTGGCGTCGAGGTTGGGATCGGGGTTGGGATCGAGGTTGGCGTCGAGGTTGGGGTCGAGGTTGGGATCGGGGTTGGGATCGAGGTTGGGGTCGAGGTTGGGGTCGAGGTTGGCGTCGAGGTTGGCTTCGAGGTTGGGGTCGAGGTTGGGGTCGAGGTTGGGGTCGAGGTTGGGGTCGGACGATAGGAGTAGGTTTTTGTTACTCTTGCTGAAGCAAGGCCCTGTATTCCACATACACTACTCGAAATGCACATTTCAGTTTGCTTTACTTTTTTGTATTTGATCAAGTTTCACTTGATTTTGCACTTCTTTGTTTCATTCCATTATTCCTATTGGCACACAGTATCGGACTAACCTTGATTGGCTGAAACAGGTGTCATTCACACAGAAAACACACTCTTTCTCCATAATCTGCATAGTAACAGTTAGAGACCGCCGCCACACACTGAACACACTATAATAGGCTTAAAAACAATGATCAGTTAATGTAACTGTTGTATTTCAAGGCCGGGGGGGGGTCACCAAGGCCACCGACATCATTCCACATCTCTCCCTCCGGCCCCCGTAGAGGATCACAAACAGGACAGGAAATACAGGAGTGGTTCTATCCTTGTCCCCTAAACACTAGTGGTTCTATCCTTGTCCCCTAAACACTAGTGGTTCTATCCTTGTCCCCTAAACACTAGTGGTTCTATCCTTGTCCCCTAAACACTAGTGGTTCTATCCTTGTCCCCTAAACACTAGTGGTTCTATCCTTGTCCCCTAAACACTAGTGGTTCTATCCTTGTCCCCTAAACACATAGGACTCTATGTGACCGCTGCATCAGCAAATTACTGACTAGTCACATGTGGGCTGTATTCATTAGACACCAAAACAGAAGAAAAAAGGGACTGAAACAAGAAGGGACTACCTGAGCTTGTCCAATAAGGATTTTGTTTTCCTTTGCACAGCATTTTGCTAGTGTACCCTAATGAATTAAAACCCTGACAAATCTCTGACTGACCGGGACAGCTGGTGTTATGGTGACTTGGCACCTTGGGTGGGCAGGAATAACCTTCTCACTGTCACGGCTGCATCTTAAACGGCATCCTATTCCCCCTGTGTAAACACATTGAGCTGGTTGGTTTTTCCCCCTTGTCTCACGAGTGTTGTTTATCAGAACACTCACAACAAGAAAAGGTGAAATGCAGGGGGAAAAAAACTTCCAAATGCTACCGAACGGTATAAATCATCGGTATATCAACAACACACTATAGGGATAGGGTGGTATTTCAGATGTTGCCAATGTAGGGATCAGTCTCGAGTAACCCCCCCCCCCCCCCTTCCTCTGTGAGTCCAACCTGCCCATCAACACAGGATGGCTATGTCCCAATCCCAAGTGTTGATTGTAATTAGTTCTTCATGTATTTTAACAATCCATTGGGTCGGCAGGTAGCCTAGCGGTTAGAGCGTTGGACTAGAAACTGAAAAGGTTGCTAGATCGAATCCCCGAGCTGATAAGGTAAACAATCTGTCGTTCTACCCCCTGAACAAGGCAGTTCCTTGGCCGTCATTGTAAACAAGAATTTGTTTTTAACTGACTTGGTTAAATTAAAAAACAAGAGGGGGGGAGATTTCTTGAGTTTGAAAAAAAGGAAAAGTTTTATTGATAATATGACTAACAACAACATGTGTGTATCAACAATATGTCTCATGTACCCCTCCTTAATTCTGGGTTATTTAAATAACTGAACACAAAACAAAATAAAAGTGATGACACTAATTATATCAATGTTGTGTATGTGGTCTCTTTCCATTTAAGGTCACAATACACTTCAGTTACATTACAATGGTAAGAAGGGCCTATGTACTGTAAATGTTGTAGAGGCTGATCTGGGATACTACAACAGAACGAAGACTATGTACATTTTGTACAGGCTAATCATAGGATACCTAAATTCACAGTGTTTTGTCATCATACATTATGCTACTCAGGTTGCCCTGGTTCTTCTCCACGCTCATAGTCTTTTATAGTATATGACAGAGGGGAAAAGGACTATAACGACATACTAACTCAGAATCATTTAATGCAGCACACCAGCAGCCACCAAGAGAAAATCAATACAGATAGCAGCTAACAAGCAAACACAAGTCTGTCAGGCAGACCTCTGGGCTTTCTGAGCCCCTTCAGCCATCTCACTGGTGTCTGTAAGAGATACTCTGGATGCGTCCCAAATGGAACTCCCTATTCCCTTAATAGTGCACTAATTTTTGACCAAGACCCATAGGTATCTGGTCAAAAGTAGTGCACTATATAGGGAATAGAGAGTGCCATTTGGGACGCACATCTCCATCTCACAACATGAGAACCAACTATATTGATTCTAGAGTTAAACATCATCTAGCTTCATTCACATGTATATATTTTTGATAATTAATGTTGTCCTGAGAACATAGACAGACAGTAGTTACACATCATCTTGAGGATACTGACCGATTGAAATCTATTTGATATAAGATACTGAAGTAGCCTACATATTGTGGCAGCCAATCGCATGTAAAATGAAGGAGGAGATTTATTGGTGATTTACGGCCATGCATAGACCGCCACCTGTAGGAACTAAAGAGGGGAGTTTTAATGACCTTTATCTCCACCTGTAGTAATCTAACATACCACCAGGTGGGAGTACAACACAAGTCAGATATGAACAGGTCTTTTTTTCCCGTTGAAACGGCTTTTTATTGCAGAAAAACCAGTATACTTACAAGAAGTATACAAACAGACAATGATAAAAGATGCAAGGGGGGGGTTACAACAAATTACAGATTATACAAAGACCTTAGAGGATGCAGACATATTGATTGTTTTAACAGCTTTCTTATTAGAAGAATGTTGAATATTCTTAATGTACTGTTCGGATTCCTTCTAGAAAACACGGAAGAGTGGTTTTTTATTAGTGAATTTACATTTATGAATATGACATTTTGCCATTAAGCACAATTAGATTTATGGGGTAATTTTTTTTTCTCTATCCTTATTATAGTTAAGGAAACTGAGCAGCACATTCTCCCATAATAAAAAATAAAAAAATAAATCAAGAATATTAACAATTATAAAACTATGAATATTTTTCCATAATTGTTTTACATGTAGACAATGTCAAAATAAACGCAGAACTGTTTCTGGATGCTCAACATAAAAAGTACAGTTAATGTCAATGTCTTTTTTGAGTTTCTTCAGGTAATGATTCACAGGGTCATACTTATGGATCATTCTGAAAGAGACCTCTTTGACCTTGTTAACAAGCAGGTATTTGTGGTAATAACCAGACTTTTTCCCCAACAGATATTATTGACAAATGTATTCCAGTAAGTTGTGACATAAGGAACGGATACAATATCCCTTTGAAATAAAGCACGTATAGATCTGTTGTTCTGAGGGAGCAAGGAGAAACACATGTATCCTATTGGAGAGTCAACTGGATTAAGCGAGGGCAGGTCCAGAAGGTGAGGTCTGGTTCCACCTCTAAACAACATGAGAGCTCCAGATGGAATAGCATCAAAGACTATGGCGACCTCTAGGTGTAACAGGGATATTGTAACGAGATACAAATTCCTCATCGTTGAGTAACAATCCTTCTGCATTAAAAAGTTGACTCACCAGCAGGATATAATTTAACCAGTTCTTTAAAAAATAAAGACTTGTTTCTATACAAAATATCGTTATTGTTCCAAATGAAATACCTATGCGGGAAAAGATTATGTTTATATATTGACGACCACGCTAAGAATACTTGTCTATGAAAAGCAGATCATTTGTTTTAGTAGATAAGGACAGGTCAGGAATCACGGATATAGCCTGGCTGACACGACACACGTGACTCACAGCACAGGGAGAGCTGTGGCACAATGGTCTGGAAAGGAGGCCGTTCGTTAAAGCAGTATTCGCTCAGAAATTGAGGAACGGTGTTTGATTGGTTCTCTCAATTTTTTTCTCTCCCCCTCATTGGTTAAGACTTGGTGTTGTTTGGATTTGAAAATCCAACCATTGTAATGGAACGGTGAGGCGCTCGCTCGGAGGCTGTGTGTGACTGTGCGTGTGGGTGTTTGACTGAGAAAAGACACAGAGAGACAACCAGTAAAATCACAGCCCCCTTCATTATGGATGCATTGTGCTGACAGCGTCAAAGGGCCATTCCAGACTTAAGCCAGGAGGACTTTGAGAGTTAGGTGTTAGCCAGACTATCACTGAAATTTACAGCTACAGCACATTGATACAGCACAGCACAATCTATCCCCCCCTAAGTTTAATGTTGCCAATTGTTGTCTTATTGCTGTATTGCTTAATTTTATCCATGTTAGTTTTAGTTTAGTTGTTGTACAAGGTTTACATGTCACAAAAAAAGTCACACTTTAAACTGTCATATAACAAATGCAAGAATTTTCGGTCCCTCTTACCTGGTAAGTATGTATTTATGTTATTCAAATACCTAAATTGTTTTCACAGGGTATATTCATCCCTCACCATTGTTCTGTTTGGTCTGTGCACTGCAGCAGGAAGAAGTACACCGGCAGTGTTGTTAACAAATAGTTCCAGTAGAGGTCGCTCTTGAAAAAGACATCTTCCATACATTTAATCAGGATGGGTTTCCTCAGCTCAGTGCAAATGACAGCGAGGTGTGTTGTTAACACATAGTTCCAGTAGAGGTCGCTCTTGAAAAAGACATCTTCCATACATTTAATCAGGATGGGTTTCCTCAGCTCAGTGCAAATGACAGCGAGGTGTGTTGTTAACACATAGTTCCAGTAGAGGTCGCTCTTGGAAAAGACATCTTCCATACATTTAATCAGGATGGGTTTCCTCAGCTCAGTGCAAATGACAGCGAGGTGTGTTGTTAACACATAGTTCCAGTAGAGGTCGCTCTTGAAAAAGACATCTTCCATACATTTAATCAGGATGGGTTTCCTCAGCTCAGTGCAAATGACAGCGAGGTGTGTTGTTAACACATAGTTCCAGTAGAGGTCGCTCTTGAAAAATACATCTTCCATACATTTATCAGGATGGGTTTCCTAAGCTCAGTGCAAATGACAGCGAGGTGTGTTGTTAACACATAGTTCCAGTAGAGGTCGCTCTTGAAAAATACATCTTCCATACATTTATCAGGATGGGTTTCCTAAGCTCAGTGCAAATGACAGCGAGGTGTGTTGTTAACAAGAAAGGTGGAATGGAAAAACAGTCAAACGCTATGAACGGGAGACATCGAGAACGTATCAACAAGACAACCTTTAATTGGATTTATCTTTCAACTATCTGATTAGTTAGGGAGAGTATACATTGAACCGCAGATGACTGTATATTATTTTTTACACATCCAAAGTGTTTCTGGATCTGTTGTTAGCCAGGAAGCTAACGTTATAGCTAGATGGCGATGTGTTTGTGATTTGGCTGGCTAGTTGATTGTTTCAAGTTGTTTTATGGAGTTAGGTAGCCTGTGTGCTACAACAATAGTAGCTAGTTTGTCACTGCCGTGATTGTAGGTTAGCAAACAAGCTAACTAACCAGTGGCGCTACATTGTTACTGTAGCTAGCTAGCCTCGACGTTTACAGGATGAGCAACGTTAGCAGTCGAAAACACCAGCTTTTTAAAGGAGTCGAAGTGAGCTGCTGTGTCAAATACTTCTTGTTTGGATTTAACATCATATTCTGGGTAAGTCACTTACATTTGTATCTCACACCTGCATGCATTTATTCTAAACATGAGTTTTTCTAGTGCTGCCCGAAAGAGGAGAGAAGTTAAACTAGTTAGCTAAGTAACGTTAGTTCAAGCTATTACTCCAGCGCCGTTCCTTCAAACTACATTCAGATATGTTTTAATGAACAATCCTAAAATACTGTACAGTAAGTTAGTTCCTGACGTATGCATCGCAACATTGAGTGATTTGAAACTGTCAATATTTCCATTTCCTCTGTAGCTTTATAAAAACAGTTGTTTGATTATCCATTGCTCATCTGCTTTTTATTTGACTCAATTGGGCAATATTTTGTGTGTGTGGAGTCTATTGTGTGGTTCCCAGCAGCCCTAATGTGTTCATGTGGGACAACAGAATGCCAACAACAGTAGGTAGTACATTATACTGTGGGTGAGTGGGCTCCCCATATTAATGATGAAGGTTTGGAGCGTGTGGGTTGTTATGTGTGTGTGTGTGTGTGTGTGTGTGTAGCTAACTGTCCATGTACTGCCTGTCCCATCCTTGACTGTTAACCTCCATATAATAGCTACTCTCACTCTGAGCTAACCTACTCTGCCCATACACACCTCTTGTAGCATGGCTTAGAGTGAACTAGTGTACAGTACATGGTAGCCACTGAGTCAGTGCAGCAACACTGTCATTATCACACACAAGGAGCTGATAGGATACTAGCAGGGACAGGGTTATTGTATGTTGCAGGCCTAAGTAGTAATTATAAAACGTGTTGTTTGGATCCAGAATGCTGATTGGTTGATTTTTTTTTTTAACCTTTATTTAACTTGGCAAGTCAGTTAAGAACAAATTCTTATTTTCAATGACGGCCTAGGAACAGTGGCCTTGTTCAGCAGCAGAACGACAGATTTGTACCTTGTCAGCTCTGGGATTCGATCTTGCAACCTTCAGGTTACTAGTCCAACACTCTAACCACTAGGCTACCTGCTGCCCCTACACTTTCTGAGTAATACCTGTTCCATTAGATTTAACAATGTCCCACATCCCAGCCAGTCAATTTATATACTTCATCTCCCCTTGCTATTAGACTTGCATTCTATTTGCCACATTTGGGGGCTGTTGCAGTTTTCTTTTGTGATCTCCACAGTGCAAATATGAGTGTGAAGAGGCAGACAGCTTCTCTGATTTAAGGCAAATTCATTTATCAGGATCATTAAATCAAATCAAGTTTATTTTATATAGCCCTTCGTACATCAGCTAATATCTCGAAGTGCTGTACAGACACCCAGCCTAAAACCCCAAACAGCAAGCAATGCAGGTGTAGAAGCACTACAATGGATGTGTCCAGAGAAATGGCAATAGAAACACAAAGGTAAACAAACGAAAGTGCACATCGTTTGTTGTCTTTTCGGCTGCATGATGTGATTGTGTGTTAGCTTTAGTTAGCTAGCTAGCGAATGAGAAGTAGCTAGCTTGCATAGCTTGATACCAAGGATTTGTTTAGCATAGCAACCATTGCAAATAGAATGGATAGAAGGAACGACCTGCCCATTTTGCTAGTAACTTCAGAATCTTATAACTAACGACTGGCTTTTGCCACAGACTATTTTGTATGATGGATGGATGAAATAAAACAGATTTACTTAATATAATGTTTTTAATAGAACATGTCATTGATCTTTTTTTTAATATGTTGGCAACTGTTTTATAAAAGCAATAAAGCCCTCGATCTCAGGAATGATTGAGTAAAACACCTTCCCTAAGAGCTGTTTCCCCCTCCTTGGGTTCGCCCCCGGACATTAGAACAGCCCTTAGTCTGGAGTTTTTCACACAATAATTCCCAGGATATCAAGCCTTATTGCTTAAGTAGCCTTGTCTGAGCCAGAATGGCCCATATGTCAGGAGCCTACCTCCTGTACAGGACGCTAGTCTATTGCATGTAGTGCTAGTTTGCAATCTTACAATCACAGACACCCTAAAACTAGTTTATCCAATGGCCTTAACAGTAGGGTTACACTGCTGTGCTGGGCAGGGTAACACATTCCCACACCCCTCCCCTGTCTGTCTGATAAGTGCAACTGTTAAAACAACAGTCCCCTTCCCCTCCATTCTTTACTCCTCTCCTCCCTCTCTGTGTCACCTCCTTCCAGCCTGCCCTCCTCAATAACAGCCAGCCCTCCTCAATACCAGCCAGCCCTCTTCTCAATAATACCAGCCAGCCCTCTTCTCAATAATACCAGCCAGCCCTCTTCTCAATAATACCAGCCAACCCTCTCCTCAATACCAGCCAAGCTCTCTCCTCAATACCAGCCAAGCTCTCTCCTCAATACCAGCCAGCCTCTCTCCTCAATACCAGCCAGCTCTCTCCTCAATACCAGCCAGCTCTCTCCTCAATACCAGCCAGCTCTCTCCTCAATACCAGCCTGTCTCTTTCATTTTATGAAATGGATCACATCTTTTAAGAAAAAGATTTAAGAAGAAGAAAATACATTGTGGTCATCCTCACAATCGAATCCAGTGCTCCATGAAAGCAACTGCCTTCTCTTGGGCTAAATCTGTGTTCACTAAAGTGTGTGTGTGTGTGTGTGTGTGTGTGTGTGTGTGTGTGTGTGTGTGTGTGTGTGTGTGTGTGTGTGTGTGTGTGTGTGTGTGTGTGTGTGTGTGTGTGTGTGTGTGTGTGTGTGTGTGTGTGTGTGTGTGTGTGTGTGTGTGTGTGTGTGTGTGTGTGTGTGTGTGTGTGTGTGGTTTATTCCCTTCAAAAAAAGGTCTTGATTAGTTGTTAGACCATTCCTGGGGAACAAGCAAACTATTAGGTTACAGCTGTTCTAGTGGTTGCAGTGTTAGGGTGTTGACGATATTGAAAACCCTTAGAGACCATAACACCAGCCTCCACTGGCCCCTACCCTCTTTTCAATGCCTTCTACCCTATTGTACTGAGCAGAGGCATTGTGTGCCGGGGTTGTTTCACGCTCATGAACGTACACACACACACACACACACACACCACACACCACACACCACACACCACACACACACAGAGTAAGAAGAACAAAGGATGGAGGGTGTTGATGTGTTTTTCCCTGAGACGCTGTGTCCCACGACTCCTACCACGGTTCTTCAACCAGATACGATCCACATGCACTCCTCCTCTTCCTCCTTACCATAACCCTGCATCTTTATACCTCATTTCCCTCAGTTTATTTCAATACTACAGCACACTCTGCTCATTAGAATCAATAATTGATATAATAATCAACCGTTGAGATGTTAAACTGACACATTCCAGTTCTTACAATGGCCCCCACAGCTACTCGCCCAAGCCTTCCCCATTTCTACTTCTCCCAAATCCAGTCAGCTGATGTTCTGAAAGAGCTGCAAAATCTGGACCCCTACAAATCAGCCGGGCTAGATAATCTGGACCATTTCTTTCTAAAATGATCTGCTGAAATTGTTGCCACCCCTATTACTAGCCTGTTCAACTTCTCTTTCGTGTCGTCTGAGATTCCCAAAGATTGGAAAGCTGCCACAGTCATCCCCCTCTTCAAAGGGGGAGACACTCTAGACCCAAACTGCTACAGACCTATATTTATCCTACCCTGCCTTTCTAAGGTCTTCGAAAGCCAAGTCAACAAACAGATTACCGACCATTTCGAATCCCACCATACCTTCTCCGCTATGCAATCTGGTTTCAGAGCTGGTCATGGGTACACCTCAGCCACGCTCAAGGTCCTAAACGATATCTTAACCGCCATCGATAAGAAACAATACTGTGCAGCCGTATTCATTGATCTGGCCAAGGCTTTCGACTCTGTCAATCACCACATCCTCATCGGCAGACTCGACAGCCTTGGTTTCTCAAATGATTGCCTCGCCTGGTTCACCAACTACTTCTCTGATAGAGTTCAGTGTGTCAAATCGGATGGTCTGTTGTCCGGGCCTCTGGCAGTCTCTATGGGGGTGCCACAGGGTTAAATTCTTGGACCGACTCTCTTCTCTGTATACATCAATGATGTCGCTCTTGCTGCTGGTGAGTCTCTGATCCACCTCTACGCAGACGACACCATTCTGTATACTTCTGGCCCTTCTTTGGACACAAGGTATATCTCTCTGGTCATCCCCAAAACCAATTCTTCCTTTGGCCGCCTCTCCTTCCAGTTCTCTGCTGCCAATGACTGGAACGAACTTCAAACATCTGAAACTGGAAACACTTATCTCCCTCACTAGCTTTAAGCACCAGCTGTCAGAGCTGCTCATAGATTACTGCACCTGTACATAGCCCATCTATAATTTAGCCCAAACAACTACCTCTTCCCCTACTGTATTTATTTATTTATTTATTTTGCTCCTTTGCACCCCATTATTTCTATCTCTAATTTGCACATTCTTCCACTGCAAATCTACCATTCCAGTGTTTTACTTGCTATATTGTATTTACTTCGCCACCATGGACTTTTTTTTTGCCTTCACCTCCCTTATCTCACCTCATTTGCTCACTTTGTATATAGACTTATTTTTCTACTGTATTATTGACTATGTTTGTTTTACTCCATGTGTAACTCTGTGTTGTTGTATGTGTTGAACTGCTTTGCTTTATCTTGGCCAGGTCGCAGTTGTAAATGAGAACGTGATCTCAACTTGCCTACCTGGTTAAATAAAGGTAAAATAAATAAAAAATTAAATAAATTGTTCCAAACGGTCAGAAACATTATATTGTAATATATAGACATAATATGCATGCAGCTCCTCACCTTATTTAAAAATAAATGTTTTATTTATCTCCAGTATTTTCCACATTTATTCCACTGACTTCCCCTTTAACTCCTGTACAACTTAAATATATAATTTAGATTTTTGGCAACTTGAAAAGCCGACTCTTCCTCTGTTTACACTACCCCTCGCTACCTCATAGATTGGAACCCCTCTGGAGCGATCACATCTGTTAATATCAGGTCTCCACTATAACATTATACAACTCTGTTAATATCAGGTCTCCACTATAACATTATACAACTCTGTTAATATCAGGTCTCCACTAATATTATACAACTCTGTTAATATCAGGTCTCCACTATAACATTATACAACTCTGTTAATATCAGGTCTCCACTATAACATTATACAACTGTTAATATCAGGTCTCCACTATAACATTATACAACTCTGTTAATATCAGGTCTCCACTATAACATTATACAACTCTGTTAATATCAGGTCTCCACTATAACATTATACAACTCTGTTAATATCAGGTCTCCACTATAACATTATACAACTCTGTTAATATCAGGTCTCCACTATAACATTATACAACTCTGTTAATATCAGGTCTCCACTATAACATTATACAACTCTGTTAATATCAGATCTCCACTATAACATTATACAACTCTGTTAATATCAGGTCTCCACTATAACATTATACAACTCTGTTAATATCAGGTGTCCACTATAACGTTATACAACTCTGTTAATATCAGGTCTCCACTGTAACGTTATACAACTCTGTTAATATCTTAATATAGTCCCTGGGAAAGGTAGTTCTGTGGTTTTGTTGCACCGCAGATAACACATCATTTGATCGGCCCTACATTGATTAGACTGTATCAGATGCGGTGAATTGGGAATGTGTGAGTCTTTTTACCACAGCCAAGCGATCAGTGTCATATTATCAGCAGAGTATATCGCCAATGAATGAGAGGTCATTGAGAGGTCATTGAGAGGTCCATCATTTCATCCGTTGATGAAAGTGTCTAGTATAGACCACCGCCTAGCTTTATCTAAAGCGCTGAGCTGTCTAGGCTCTGTTTAAGGTTCGGGTTAGCTGAGATTAACACACTCTCACTCTCTGAGGTTAACAGGATCACGTGGATTAAAGGAGGGCTTCTCCCCAAGTGCCTGTAATCCTACTGTCCACATGGAGATAGGATGGAATCCCTAGCCGCAGTGTGCTTACGATACATACACCCGGGGGGGGGGCAGGCAGGGGGACAGGCAGGGGGGGGGGGGGGGGGGGCAGGCAGAGGGAGACAGCAGTTGAGCATCTCTATCGCTCTAATCCCCCTGGATTAATTTAATGGGATTACACTAACCTCTGATCTCTAACAGTGGAGGCTCCTCAGAGGAGGAAGTGGAGGACCGTCCTCTTCAGTGAATTTAATACAAATAAAAATATCGAAACATTTAAAAAGTTATCCTTTTAAAATAAAACGTTACTAAATACATTCATGTGCAATGAAAGTCTACACTAGCCTCAACAGCACTCTGTAGAGTTGCACGATGGTGTAGCCGGAGGACAGCTAGCTTCCGTCCTCCTCTGGGTACATTGACTTCAATACAAAACCTAGGAGGCTCATGGTTCTCACCCCCTTCCATAGACTTACAATTATGCCAACTTCCAGAGGACGTCCTCCAACCTATCAGAGCTCTTGCTGCATGAACTGACATGTTGTCCACCCAATCAAAGGATCAGTGAATGAATCTAGTACTGAAAGCATAAGCTACAGCTAGCTAGCACTGCAGTGCATAAAATGTGGTGATTAGTTGACTCAAAGAGAGAGAAGACATTAATTGAACAGTTTTGAACAAATTCATTTCTTCAAAAAATTAAGGAGCTAGAGAGCGAGAGCTATATATGATATATTATTTATTTATTTTTTAAACGTTCACTTAGCTAGCGAATGCAGCTAGTTAGTTTAGCCTACTGAAACACCCTGCTCAAACAGAGAGATGCTATGTTAGCCTGCTCAAACAGAGGGATGCTATGTTAGCCTGCTCAAACAGAGAGATGCTATGTTAGCCTGCTCAAACAGAGGGATGCTATGTTAGCCTGCTCAAACAGAGAGATGCTATGTTAGCCTGCTCAAACAGAGGGATGCTATGTTAGCCTGCTCAAACAGAGAGATGCTATGTTAGCCTGCTCAAACAGAGGGATGCTATGTTAGCCTGCTCAAACAGAGGGATGCTATGTTAGCCTGCTCAAACAGAGGGATGCTATGTTAGCCTGCTCAAACAGAGGGATGCTATGTTAGCCTGCTCAAACAGAGAGATGCTATGTTAGCCTGCTCAAACAGAGAGATGCTATGTTAGCCTGCTCAAACAGAGGGATGCTATGTTAGCCTGCTCAAACAGAGGGATGCTATGTTAGCCTGCTCAAACAGAGGGATGCTATGTTAGCCTGCTCAAACAGAGGGATGCTATGTTAGCCTGCTCAAACAGAGGGATGCTATGTTAGCCTGCTCAAACAGAGGGATGCTATGTTAGCTAGCTGGCTATGGCTATCCAACACAACACTGGAACTCTTCCAAGTCATGTTACGCTTTTAGTTTGATTCATTCATTGCCACCAGGGCCTACCGGTGTAACTGCTAAACTGCTTGCTACCTGTACACTGTACTGCATGATGGTAGCGAGTTTTTCTAACGTGTTAGTTCTAGTAGCTATGGTGACCTATGACGTAAATAGGGTGACAACGATGTAGGCTGTGTGTAGCGGTTAGTGGTAATGATATGAAGTTTTTGTTTGGAAAGATTTTTTTTCGCCTGGTCACAGAAACCTGATGTGTTGCGCACTGAAGTCCACAAGCGAAGAGGAGAGGAGGATAGCACGTAGATGTGAGAAGGAATTATACAACCATCAAAGGGATCTCGCTCTTACGTGGCTGCTATGAAAGTGACATGTATTTGTGTGTGATCAGGGGTGTATTCATTCCGCCAATTCTGTTGAAGAAAAAAAAAAACGTTTCTTAAACGGAAGCAAACAGAACAAAATGAGAAACATACCTGAATGTATCCAATATAAACTCTTGTTTGCAACTGTTGGACTCATGAATACGCCCTATGTCAGCTAGATGCAGGCAAGAGTGTGCAAGGCAATATTGAATATGTCAATGTCTGTTACCTTGGTTACTGAAATGTCTCTCGACCTGTGTGCACTTGCGTTGTAAACTTTCATTCATAGTCCAGGTTGTATCAACCTCATGATGGGGACAGGGAACATTAGAGAGTCATGTAGTAGCCTAAACCTATCCATGTTACATTGAACTGGGTGAATGGTCTATGAAGGACAGTCATCCAATATGCTGTAATAGAAATAAGGTCATGTTCATGAAACCATTATAATTGTCCTCCCTAATCTTAAACGGCCCTGACCTCCACTGATCTCCAACTCATACCTTACCTGGACTCTCACTCTGTTGTACTCCCCAGTCACAGCCAGGTCCCAGGGGCATCCTGAATAAAACATTCCGTCCCTCCCCCATCCTTTCCCTGTCTGTCTGCCTGTGTGTGATTGAAAGGGTGATGGTGATATGTTGCTTATTGAAAGGCTGATATGTTGCTGATTGAAAAGGTGATGGGGATATGTTGCTGATTGAAAGGGTGATGGGGATATGTTGCTGATTGAAAGGGTGATGGGGATATGTTGCTGATTTGAAAGGGTGATGAGGATATGGTGATGGGGATATGTTGCTGATTGAAAGGGTGAAGGTGATATGGTGATGGTGATATGTTGCTGATTGAAAGGGTGATGGGGATATGTTGATATGTTGCTTATTGAAAGGGAAGTGGCAACAACAGATCTAGGCCTACTCGAAGAGGCTCTCAATAACAACATGCTTAGGGTCATTTCCATGTAAAAGGACCCATGAACACCAACATGTGAATTTCATAGGAGCCAGTTGCAGTGTGTAAAATCTCTGGGGAAGCCAGAAAAAAAATAAGCCATATTTGAACCTATGTGTTGTGATAATTGCCTTGTCTGCTTTATAACCTGTTAGTTCATATGCCTTGTGACCGTGATCTAAAGGCCGAGACAATAGGAAGACACAGTGGCAGAATAAATTCAACCACACCTTTTGTTTCATCACAAAATCAGAGAGCAACTTCTGTCCGGTGAAGTCCACAAAACAGTTACGTGACCTACAGCATGTTCAAGCAAGTTGATGTTTCCGACATTCTGACACATGTAATCAAACACTTCATGAGAGCTCATGTTGCGCAACATTTCTAGAGGGTTTGCAATTGCACAAAAAAATAGAGTGATGGCCTCTACTAAAAAGAGGAGGACCCAATCAGCTTTCTATAGGCTAGGCCTACTATATTTATTTCTCAACTTTCCTAATATTAAGCAAATTGCTTATATTTACAACAGGAGTATAGCCTACCTGGCTGGCATGAACACGAACCACAGGAAAGCGTCCTCCATTCACTATTTAAGTGCATAGATGACATATAAAAAAAGTAAATGTGGACAGTTGTTCCAAAATCTTCAATATGCACCTCGGAATTGGATAAGGACGCGGGCAGTTGTGTCCCCGATGTGTCTGTCTTCATTTGTAGCCTGTGAGAAAGACCCGATCCCGTGATGGAGAGCCATATAAGTGAGAGGTGATATAGAGCACTCAGGGAGAAGGGCACAACGCAGCTCTCTGGGTCAAGGGCCGCTGGCCGCAAAAGGCATGGATTATTTTAGGGTGCATTACGGCCACACAAAAGGGGATGCGGCCATGAAATGATGGACCTTTAACAAGTGCTTGTCAAATTGTGAATGAGAGACTGATGTGGTGTGTACAGCCTGCTTGCTCAAAAAAACGAAGCAGAGCTCATGCCTTTCAAGCAACTTTTTTCAAATCATCATTAGAGTCGCATCATACAGCCTTACAATGTATTAAAAATCAAAACATATAGCCCAAAGTTTGTAGAAAAACTAAAGTTACATTAATAACTCTAAATTAAGCATATACAGTTGAAGTCGGAAGTTTACATACACCTTAGCCAAATACGTTTAAACTCTGTTTTTAGTAATAATTATAATAATAGAGTGATTTATTTAAGCTTTTATTTCTTTCATCACATTCCCAGTGGGTCAGAAGTTTACATACAGTCTTTAAATTGTTTAACTTGGGTCAAACATTTCAGGTAGCCTTCCACAAGCTTCCCACAATAAGTTGGGTGAATTTTGGCCCATTCCTCCTGACAGAGCTGGTGTAACTTAGTCAGGTTTGTAGGCCTCTTTGCTCGCACACACTTTTTCAGTTCTGCCCACAAATGTTCTATAGGATTGAGGTCAGGGCTTTGTGATGGCCACTCCAATACCTTGACTTTGTTGTCCTTAAGCCATTTTGCCACAACTCTGGAAGTATGCTTGGGGTCATTGTCCAATTGGAAGACACTTTTGCGACCAAGCTTTAACTTCCTGACTGATGTTTTGAGATGTTGCTTCAATATATCCACATAATTTTCCTCCCTCATGATGCCATCTATTTTGTGAAGTGCACCAGTCCCTTCTGCAAGAAAGCACCCCACAACATGATGCTGCCACCCCCGTGCTTCACGGTTGGGATGGTGTTCTTCGGCTTGCAAGCGTCCCCCTTTTTCCTCCAAACATAACGATGGTCATTATGGCCAAATAGTTATATTTTTGTTTCATCAGACCAGAGGACATTTCTCCAAAAAGTACAATCTTTGTCCCCATGTGCAGTTGCAAACCGTAGTCTGGCTTTTTTATGGCGGTTTTGGAGCAGTGGCTTCTTCCTTGCTGAGCGGCCTTTCAGGTTATGTCGATATAGGACTCGTTTTACTGTGGATATAGATACTTTTGTACCTGACTTGTGGAGGTCTACATTTTGTTTCTGAGGTCTTGGCTGATTTCTTTTGATTTTCCCATGATGTCAAGCAAAGAGGCACT
Source organism: Salvelinus alpinus (assembly GCF_045679555.1). Lineage (NCBI taxonomy): Eukaryota > Metazoa > Chordata > Actinopteri > Salmoniformes > Salmonidae > Salvelinus > Salvelinus alpinus. The sequence continues at coordinate 89,877,355 of NC_092089.1, forward strand.
GAGTTTGAAGGTAGGCCTTGAAATACATCCACAGGTACACCTCCAATTGACTCAAATGATGTCAATTAGCCTATCAGAATCTTCTAAAGCCATGACATCATTTTCTGGAATTTTCCAAGCTGTTTAAAGGCACAGTCAACTTAGTGTATGTAAACTTCTGACCCACTGGAATTGTGATGCAGTGAATTATAAGTGAAATAATCTGTCTGTAAACAATTGTTGGAAAAACTACTTGTGTCATGCACAAAGTGATGTCCTACCCAACTTGCCAAAACTATAATTTGTTAAAAATAAATTTGTGAAGTGGTTGCAAAATGAGTTTTAATGACTCCAACCTAAGTGTATGTAATCTTCCGACTTCAACTGTAGGAGTACCAATTTCTTTGTTAACCGCTCAACACACAATAGCCGCATGTGCGGACTCCCTCAAAGCCTTTGGAGAAAATAGCCTTTCTATTGTATTCAGCTTTGTTCAGTTGTATTCTTGTCATCTAAATGAACTAGTGTAGCCCACAGCCATTTGGTTTGGCCACATTTAGGACATAAGGACAACTCACAAGTATGCGATTCTGTTCTTCTGAAATAGACGACATTTTCTTCATATCATGTTTCTTTAGACCTGTCTAAAATAAATAATGGATTTATTGTGAAGGTTGTAGGCTACATTACAGGGATTTATTGTGAAGATTGTAGGCTATATTACAGGGATTTACTGTGAAGGTGTAGACTATATTACATGGATGTATTGTGAAGGTGTAGGCTATATTACAGGGATTTACTGTGAAGGTGTAGACTATATTACATGGATTTATTGTGAAGGTGTAGACTATATTACATGGATTTATTGTGAAGGTTGTAGGCTATATTACATGGATTTATTGTGAAGGTGTAGACTATATTACATGGATTTATTGTGAAGGTGTAGACTATATTACAGGGATTTATTGTGAAGGTGTAGACTATATTACATGGATTTATTAGACTTTTTAAAATGTAGATGTTCCAAAGGTCAGCGTCAGTGGCTGGTAGGCTGTGTGTTGAAGACAGGAGATACTACATTTGTTTGTTAATTAACTGTCGATTACCATGAGACCGACAGTTACTTGCTTGACAATCACCGGCTGACCTAATTTTGTGACCGCCACAGCCCACAGACTCACACACCATGACTTATCCAGGATTTGTTTTGCTTACCAAAAATAACTCACTAACTACCAATGAATATCAACAAATGTGCTTAATTTGATCTCAAACGCATCTCACGACTGGATGCTTGGAAAGTCCCTTGTGCGTGTCAATGCAGGCCTACAATAATTATACAGTGATGCGAGGACACAGTGTATTTTTGTGTCAGCTACCTATTGTCGGATAGACCACCAGGAAGAGAATAACAAACATATCCATAATTATGCATTTCTGTATAGTACAGATCATGAAATTCTGTTACTGGGTGTAAATCCACTTCACTTACAGTAAGTAGTTCAATAACCAAAATATATATATATATATTTTTTCAAACTCAAAGATGTCATAGCTGACATTCTTTCTGCAGACATCTTTGAATCTTAATTCGGAGCAGATATTTTTAAGAGTTGTTGGAAAACGTAGTCACATAACAAAACTGATGGAGATTTAACCGGAAAATCTGTTACCACATTTAGCATCTGCACAGTTCTTCCAGTACACGTGTTTTTGTAAAATGTTCAATAAATGGTTAAAAGTAGTCCTTGTTCATAGAGTTAAAATGTATGCCAAAGTAAAATCATTGATTTTAAGTGGAATTACCCTTTGATTAATCCTGTAATATTTATGAGGAGTCATTGTATGATCTTTATGCCAATGAGGCCTCTCCGGCTACGGGTTACTATGGTAACCCTGCATATATTATATTCCAGAGACTCTCAGCGTTTAGTAAACGGACTTTCTGACCTACACAAGCTGTGTGAAGAAAGCACTTTCTTCCAACTGTCATCATTTGAAACTAGGCCAAGACAGACAGCCCTCCATTCACTCACAGGGCTCACTATGTCCTCTAGTCCAGCATTAAGACTATATGTGTGTACAGTCAGTGTACTTTATGTGTATATAATATATATATATATATATATATATATATATATATATATATATATATATATATATATATATATATATATATATATAAACACACTATATGTACTTTGAGGGAGTATGAGTAGTGTTCATGTAACCTTCTGTTTGGGTGTTTTATTCCACAGTTACTAGGAGCAGGCTTCCTGGGCATAGGGCTGTGGGCATGGGCCGAGAAGGTAAGAAAAACATTACTATTCAAATGTTATCATGACATTGTTTTGGGGTTTTTCAAAAACCTTTTGGTTTTTTAAAGTTTCTGTGACCAACAGACACATATCTGTATTCCCAGTCATGTGAAATCCATAGATTAGGCCCGAATGAATTTATTTCAGTTGACTGATTTCTTTTATTGTTTTTATTAAGTTAAGAATTTGAAATGTCATAATATATCCATGTAGGTAAAAATGTCATAAGGATAATTGAATTTAGACAAAGTATTTTATATTTTTTTTAAAGCCAAAAAAAAATAAAAAATAATAATAATACGAATTCAAGTCGCCTAATCGAATGCTATTGTCTGTTCAGATATCTGGCTATTTACTTCACCATGCCCATCCCTAGTCTGTAGTGGTATACTATCGAGAGCTGTGTATATCCCTGTAAATGTATTGCTCTGTCTCCTACAGCACACGTCTTTACCGGTCTACGGCTGCGTTTACACAGGCAGCCCAATTTGGATATTTATGCCCAATTATTTGCAAAAGACCTGGTCTTATTGGTCAAAAGAGGAATCAGAATTAGGCTGCTTGTGTAACTCAGCGTTTGAGCTCTACAGCCGAGCACTCTGCCTTTACCTCAACCTCCCTCTGTAATAAAAAACTATGTTAGCTACGGGTGGCTAAACACAAAAAATCACATTTACATCCCAATTACATTTACTTTTAAAAAATGGCCTTAATAATGGGGAGTTGTCATTGTGTGCATCTCACAACAACCAAGACCACCATCACAGCCACGATGAGAAACCATATGCATATAAATTAATTTGAGAGGCAGCTGTTACCATCAGACTTATTATTTATGTCTTTGTATCTAGGACAGTGTCTGTCTAACATAGACGGCTGATAACATATATTAGATTACATATTTTAATGTCAGTCTGGGTAATAACATTGTGGATTCACGGTTTCTCTCTCTCTACCCCTCTCTCTGTCTCCCTCTCTCTCTGTCTCCCTCTCTCTCTGTCTCCCTCTCTCTCTGTCTCCCTCTCTCTCTGTCTCCCTCTCTCTCTGTCTCCCTCTCTCTCTGTCTCCCTCTCTCTCTGTCTCCCTCTCTCTCTGTCTGCTTCTCTCTCTGTCTCCCTCTCTCTCTGTCTCCCTCTCTCTCTGTCTCCCTCTCTCTCTGTCTGCTTCTCTCTCTGTCTGCTTCTCTCTCTGTCTCTTTGCTTTTCTCTGTATCTGCTTCTCTAGCTGTCTCTCTACCGCTGTCTTTGTCTGTCTTTCTGTCTGCTTCTCTCTATATAGGCCGTCATTGTAAATAATAATTTGTTCTTAACTGACTTGCCTAGTTAAATAAAGGTTAAAACATGTTTAAAAAAAAAAAAATCTAAATAAGCTTTGTTGCACAATCAAAGGTCAATACACCGCATTTAAAACAGTCAGCAATAATCTAATGAATTCAGGGCTTTGTAAAATTATACCTAGGATAAATATAAGCCTTCAACCAGAAGGCCCACTAATAATGTAATTATTTTATTAAAAAAAAAAAAAACAGTTTAACCTGCTTATTTGCAATTGTCACTCATTTGGCTTTCAGGTCTGCCTCTGAAAATGCCCTTTTTTGTTACACATTTAACCAGAGCCATGGACAACGCACATCAACTAATAACGATCAACTTCTACTTGGATTGCTAACAAGATAGAACAGTTGAACCGTTATGAATACACCCTCCTGTCCGTCTCCAACTGGTTGAACAACATGGTCTGTTCATTTGGTTTAGATGTTGAAATCCAGTGGCCAACCTGGATAAGATGATGCTTATTTCTCAGAATTGGAATGAGAAGCCAATTCCTTATACAAATGAATATTTGTTTTAATGCTCGTTGCACATTTTATGAAACACAGACTAGACAGCTAGCATGTAGCAGTTTAGCTATAATGGTTCTAGGGGTACGTGGTACCGCGACAGAAACTGAGCATGAATTTTCATCCCGTCTTAGTAGGGTCTTTAATACATTTGGGGAGTTGAGACATAAAAAGAGTTAACCAATCAATCAATCAATCAAATGTATTTATAATGCCCTTCTTACATCAGCTGATATCTCAAAGTGCTGTACAGAAACCCAGCCTAAAACCCCAAACAGCAAGCAATGCAGGTGTAGAAGCACAGTGGCTAGGAAAAACTCCCTAGAAAGGCTGGAACCTAGGAAGAAACCTAGAGAGGAACCAGGCTATGAGGGTGGCCAGTCCTCTTCTGGCTGTGCTGGGTAGAGATTATAACAGAACATGGCCAAGATGTTCAAATGTTAACAGATGACCAGCAAGGGTCAAATAATAATAATCACAGTGGTTGCAAGAGGTCGACACCTCAGGAGTAAATGTCAGTTGGCTTTTCATATCCGACAGCAGGAGAGATAGAGAGTTGAAAACAGCAGGTCTGGGACAGGTAGCATGTCCGATGAACAGGTCATGGTTCCATAGCCACAGGCAGAACAGTTGAAACTGCAGCAGCAGCACGACCAGGTGGACTGGGGACAGCAAGGCGTCATCAGGCCAGGTAGTCCTGAGGCATGGTCCTAGGGCTCAGGTCCTCCGAGAGAGAAAGAAAGAGATTCACACAGGACATGGAATAAGACAGGAGAGATACTCCAGATATAACAGACTGACCCTAGCCCCTCGACACATCAACTATTTCTGCATAAATACTGGAGGCTGAGACAGTCAAATAATTTCTCTATGTTTTGGTGTCCATATGACCCATTTTATGTTGAACCAAACCTCAAATGCAAATGGTGAGTTTAAACTGCATGTTGTCAGAAGAAGTTATCTTCTTTGTTGTGAGTGGCAGGGGGAGGGGCTTGGTGTATGAGAGTGGCAGGGGGAGGGGCTTGGTGTATGAGAGTGGCAGGGGGAGGGGCTTGGTGTATGAGAGTGGCAGGGGGAGGGGCTTGGTGTATGAGAGTGGCAGGGGGAGGGGCTTGGTGTATGAGAGTGGCAGGGGGAGGGGCTTGGTGTATGAGAGTGGGAAGGTGCACACAGCATAGAAGGAGGGAAGGAGACATGACCAAAAAGACACAAACAGTCGTAAAATGAACAGGGTGTTAGGGGGGGTAGTGTGTTAGGGGAAGCAGGGGGAGGGGGCTGCCTGTTCCTCTGTGTTTATTGTCCCGGAAGGGAAGGTCTAGAGTCTCTCACAGTAAGGTGTGTTGTTCTATTGGCTTTTTATATCACGCCAAAGAAGAGGTTGCGCAACACTGCTTTCTTACATAAATGTCACCTACATTTCTTCTTACTTTTTTAGTCTTATGCTTTCTGTGGTCTTTTTGTCTATATATCTGTAATAACACCTTGGTCCTCCAGGGGGTGCTGTCTGTCTATATCTGTAATAACCCCTTGGTCCTCCTGTCCTCCAGGGGGTGCTGTCCAACATGGCGTCCATAACAGACCTGGGAGGCTTCGACCCTGTGTGGCTGTTCATCGTAGTGGGAGGAGTCATGTTCATCCTGGGATTCGCTGGCTGCATCGGGGCGTTACGGGAAAACACCTTGCTGCTCAAATTTGTGAGTTTTTAAATGTATACTTTTAATGGAATATGCTTTATTCATCCTTACACGGAACCGAAACCGGCTGCGTGCGTGCTCCATCCTGCGGCATAAATGTATTTTGCCCCCCCCCACACCAAACGCGATCATGACACGCAGGTTAAAATATCAAAACAAACTCTGAACCAATTATATTAATTTGGGGACAGGTCGAAAAGCATTAAACATTTATGGCAATTTAGCTAGCTAGCTTGCACTTTTTAGCTAAATTGTCCTGGGATATAAACATTGAGTTGTTATTTTACCTGAAATGCACATGGTCCTCTACTCCACCAATTAAGCCACACATAAAACGGTCAACCGAATCGTTTCTAGTAATCTCTCCTCCTTCCAGGCTTTTTCTTCTCTTGACTTTATATTGCGATTGGCAACTTTCATAAATTAGGTGCATTACCGCCACTGACCTCGTTCGTCTTTCAGTCACCCACGTGGGTATAACCAATGAGGAGATGGCACGTGGGTACCTGCTTCTATAAACCAATGAGGAGATGGGAGAGGCAGGACTTGCAGCGTGATCTACGTCAGAATTAGAACTGATTTCTATTTTAGCCCTTGGCAACGCAGACGCGCGCAAGCAGTTTGGGTGCAATAATTGAATAAACATAGATTTCTAAATTTATTTTGCAACGCTCGCACACGGTGTTGTCAGCCTATTAGAGTTCACAACTATATATTTCTTATATGGGCGTACTTAGTTTAATCTCTCTGGATAGTAAGGCTGTGGCCTTGGGCGATAGCATGTTGATCCTCATGGTTAATCTAATTTCTACCTTCAGCTCTGCTATCCACATCTTTGTTCACAACTCACACCTTTTTTCACACCCTGGTGGCATAGACACTTTACCCCTACCTACATGGACAAATTATCTCCACTAACCTGTACCCCCGCACATTGACTCGGTACCGGTACCCCCTGTACATAGCCCAAAAATATATATATTATTTGTATATAAAATTTGTTTTTCGTCACTTTTTTTATATTTTATTTTTCTATTTGTATTTTTTCAATGTTTTTCTTTAAACAATTATTTAATGAGTTCTTTATTTTTATTGGTTGTGATTTTTTTGTAGATTTTTTAAATATATTTTTTTTACTTTAGGTTATTTAGTAAATCTTTTCTTAACTCTATTTTCTTAAAGCTGCATTGTTGCTTAATTTTTACTTAATATCCATCCCGGATCCGGGATCCTCCTCATCAAAAAAGCTGACTAGCATAGCCTAGCCTAACGGGACATCATATAATATAATTTTCATGAAATCACAAGTCCAATACAGCAAATGAAAGATAAACATCTTGTGAATCCAGCCATCATTTCCGATTTTTAAAATGTTTTACAGCGAAAACACAATATGTATTTCTATTAGCTAACCACAATAGCCAAACACACAACCGCATATTTTCACCATGTTTCCACCGCATAGGTAGCTTTCACAAAACCGACAAAATAGAGATATAATTAGTCACTAACCAAGAAACAACTTCATCAGATGACAGTCTTATAACATGTTATACAATAAATGTATGTTTTGTTCGAAAAATTTGCATATTTGAGGTATAAATCATAGTTTTACATTGCAGCTACCATCACAAATAGCACCGAAGCAGCCAGAATAATTACAGAGAGCAACGTGAAATACCTAAATACTCATCATAAAACATTTATGAAAAATACATGGTGTACAGCAAATGAAAGATAAACATCTTGTGAATCCAGCCAATATTTCAGATTTTTTTTAAAGTGTTTTACAGCGAAAACACAATGTAGAATTATATTAGCTTACCACAATAGCCAAACACACAAATGCATTTATTCACCGCAAAGGTAGCTTTTGCAAAAACCAGCAAAAGATATAAAATTAATCACTAACCTTTGCACAACTTCATCAGATGACAGTCTTATAACATCATGTTATACAATACATTTATGTTTTGTTCGAAAATGTGCATATTTAGCGCTGCAATCGTGGTTATACATTGTGAATATGTAGCAACATTTTCCCAGAATGTCCGGAGATATTTTGGACACTCACCTAATCTGACCAAAGAACTCATCATAAACTTTACATAAAAATACTTGTGGTATGGCAAATGAAAGATACACTGGTTCTTAATGCAACCGCTGTGTTAGATTTTTAAAAATAACTTTACCATAACATACAGCTTGCGTTATTGTGAGACAGCACTCACCAACACGGCGGAGAATAGGAGTCAATATTTTACACAGAAATACGAAATAACATCATACATTTTTTCTTACTTTTGCTGAGCTTCCATCAGAATGTTGTACAAGGAGTCCTTGGTCCAGAATAAATCGTTGTTTGGTTTTAGAATGTCCATTTCTTCTGTCGAATTCGCACCACAATGCTAGCCAAGGTTACTAACATTCCCATCCTCTCTTGGCGCAAAGAACGGAAAACTCCAAAAGTCCCAATAAACGTTGAATAAACTGATAAAACTCGGTTGAAAAAACCTACTTTATGATGTTATTATCAAATGTATCAAATAAAATCAGAGCCGGAGATATTCGCCGTGTATACCGACCGCTTTTCAGAAGACAATGTGGAGCTCCTTCGTGCGCCTTGGAAAACTGACAGAATGGCTGACCTGTCACTCCAAAAGCTCTTGTTCGACCTCAGATCAAGCTAGACACCCCATTCCACCTTCCACTGCCTGTTGACATCTAGTGGAAGGCGTATGAAGTGCATGGATATCGATAAATATAAGGCAATTGAATAGGCAGGCCCTGAAACAGAGCCTCGTTTTCAGATTTTTCACTTCCTGTATGGAAGTTTGCTGCCAAATGAGTTCTGTTTTACTCACAGATATAATTCAAACAGTTTTAGAAACTTGAGAATGTTTTCTATCCAATAGTAATAATAATATGCATATTGTATGATCTAGAATAGAGTACGAGGCCGTTTAAATTGGGCACGATTTTTTCCAAAGTGAAAACAGCGCCCCCCTATTGACAAGAAGTTTTAAGGTCTTGTAAGTAAGCATTTCACAGAAAGGTCTACAACTGTTGTATTCGGCGCATGTGACAAATAAAATGTGATTTGGTTTGATCTAGCGGAGGGAGGTACGTACAGAGCCTTCAGAAAGTATTCATGCCCCTTGACTTAAGCCACATTTTGATGCGTTACAGCCTGAATTCAAAATGGATTAAATCTTCTTTTTTTATCACCCATCTACACACAATACCCCATAATGACAGTGTAAAAAATAAATAGAAATTTGATTAAAAAAAAAAACTATACAGAATGATCTAATTTACATAATTATTCACACACCTGAGTCAATACTTTGTGGAAGCACGTTTGGGGGTGATTACAGCAGTGAGTATTTCTGGGTAAGTCTATGAATTTTCCACACCTGGATTGTGCAACATTTACCCATTTTATTATTTTCGAAATTCTTAAATCTCTGTCAAAATGGTTATTGGTCATTGCTAGAAACCATTTTCAAGTCGTGCCATAGATATTTAAGTCAAATCTGTAACTCGGCCCCTCAGGAACATTCACTGTACTCTTGGTAATCAACTACAGTCTAGATTTGGCCTTGTGTTTTAAGTTATTGTCATGTTGAAAGGTGAATTCATCTTCCAGTGTCTGGTGGAAAGCAGACTGAAACAGTTTTTCCTCAATGATTTTTTTCCTGTGCTTAGCTCCATTCCTTCAACAACAAAGAAAATCCTGATAAACTCCCCAGTCCTTAACGATTACAAGCATACCCATAACATGATGCAGCCAGCACTATGCTTGAAAATATGGAGAGTGGTACTCAGTAATGTGTTATGTTTGGGGCAAATCCAATACAACACTTTGTATTCGGGATAAAATGTTAATTGCAGTACAGCTTTAGTGCCTTGTTGCAAACAGGATGCATGTTTCGGAAATATTTTTATTCTGTACAGGCTTCCTTTTCACTCTGTCAATTTGGCTTTTATTGTGGAGTAACTACAATGTTGTTGATCCATCCTTAGTTTTCTCATATCACAGCCATTAAACTCTGTAACCCATAAGCAATCATTTCTGATGAAAAAACACAAAAACTCTTCAATTTATCGATTGATATAAAAAAATAATATTTGTTTTGTGTTCGCTAACAGTCTGAGAAGGTAGTGTGTGGTGAACGTAAAGGTCCGTTTGGGGTTGAAACCTGCTGCTACAAATTACAACGTGGTCAGTGACGACAAATCTAAACGTAATATATTTAAAATTCAAGCTGTAACAAAACAAAATATGGGACAAGTCGAGGAGTGTGACGGCACTAGGTAGGCAGGCAGGTTGGTCAGTAGACGGTACACATTAGATTGATACACGAAAATGTCTCTAGCTTCGTTTGATCTGAAGGTTGAGATCATTCATAGCTATTGGCTACTTACCATGAATGAACACGTAGGATTAGTATTGATCTAGATGGGAAATAAGTAACCCCTCGTTTTATAAAAGCCTGAAACATCCATTACTGAGAACTAAGCATGTTCTCCAAACATCTTGAAAACTATTGACATCGTTCAGAGAAGTTACGTCAGGTTCAACTTTGACAATGGAGTCTGAGTGACAGAGACGAACTGGGCTTCATAGCCAGCTGTCACTCTCAGTGGCTATTACCTCCACTACTCTGTCCATTAACTCCTGGCTGGCCAGCCTACTGAAGAGGAGAGGTAGCTCCTGGCTGGCCATCCTACTGAAGAGGAGAGGTAGCTCCTGGCTGGCCATCCTACTGAAGAGGAGAGGTAGCTCCTGGCTGGCCATCCTACTGAAGAGGAGAGGTAGCTCCTGGCTGGCCATCCTACTGAAGAGGCGAGAGAAGAGGTAGTTCCTGGCTGGCCATCCTACAGAAGAGGAGAGAGGTAGCTCCTGGCTGGCCATCCTACTGAAGAGGAGAGGTAACTCCTGGTTGGCCATCCTACTGAAGAGGAGAGAGAAGAGGTAGCTCCTGGCTGGCCATCCTACAGAAGAGGAGAGAGAAGAGGTAGCTCCTGGCTGGCCATCCTACTGAAGAGGAGAGGTAACTCCTGGTTGGCCATCCTACTGAAGAGGAGAGAGAAGAGGTAGCTCCTGGCTGGCCATCCTACAGAAGAGGAGAGAGAAGAGGTAGCTCCTGGCTGGCCATCCTACTGAAGAGGAGAGGTAGCTCCTGGCTGGCCATCCTACTGAAGAGGAGAGGTAGCTCCTGGCTGGCCTTCCTACTGAAGAGGAGAGGTAGCTCCTGGCTGGCCATCCTACTGGAGAGGAGAGGTAGCTCCTGGCTGGCCTTCCTACTGAAGAGGAGAGAGAAGAGGTAGCTCCTGGCTGGCCATCCTACTGAAGAGGAGAGGTAGCTCCTGGCTGGCCATCCTACTGAAGAGGAGAGGTAGCTCCTGGCTGGCCATCCTACTGAAGAGGAGAGGTAGCTCCTGGCTGGCCTTCCTACTGAAGAGGAGAGGTAGCTCCTGGCTGGCCATCCTACTGAAGAGGAGAGGTAGCTCCTGGCTGGCCTTCCTACTGAAGAGGAGAGAGAAGAGGTAGCTCCTGGCTGGCCATCCTACTGAAGAGGAGAGGTAGCTCCTGGCTGGCCTTCCTACTGAAGAGGAGAGGTAGCTCCTGGCTGGCCATCCTACTGAAGAGGAGAGGTAGCTCCTGGCTGGCCATCCTACAGAAGAGGAGAGGTAGCTCCTGGCTGGCCATCCTACTGAAGAGGCGAGAGGAGAGGTAGCTCCTGGCTGGCCATCCTACAGAAGAGGAGAGAGAAGAGGTAGCTCCTGGCTGGCCATCCTACTGAAGAGGAGAGGTAACTCCTGGTTGGCCATCCTACAGAAGAGGAGAGAGAAGAGGTAGCTCCTGGCTGGCCATCCTACTGAAGAGGAGAGGTAGCTCCTGGCTGGCCTTCCTACTGAAGAGGAGAGGTAGCTCCTGGCTGGCCTTCCTACTGAAGAGGAGAGGTAGCTCCTGGCTGGCCATCCTACAGAAGAGGAGAGAGAATAGATATAGCGTCTCAACGCTGCTCCGAGTCAGTCCCTCAGTCAGGCCTGAAGCGTCTCAACGCTGCTCCGAGTCAGTCCCTCAGTCAGGCCTGAGGCGTCTCAACGCTGCTCCGAGTCAGTCCCTCAGTCAGGCCTGAAGCGTCTCAACGCTGCTCCGAGTCAGTCCCTCAGTCAGGCCTGAGGCGTCTCAACGCTGCTCCGAGTCAGTCCCTCAGTCAGGCCTGAGGCGTCTCAACGCTGCTCCGAGTCAGTCCCTCAGTCAGGCCTGAGGCGTCTCAACGCTGCTCCGAGTCAGTCCCTCAGTCAGGCCTGAAGCGTCTCAACGCTGCGCCGAGTCAGTCCCTCAGTCAGGCCTGAGGCGTCTCAACGCTGCTCCGAGTCAGTCCCTCAGTCAGGCCTGAGGCGTCTCAACGCTGCTCCGAGTCAGTCCCTCAGTCAGGCCTGAGGCGTCTCAACGCTGCTCCGAGTCAGTCCCTCAGTCAGGCCTGAGGCGTCTCAACGCTGCTCCGAGTCAGTCCCTCAGTCAGGCCTGAAGCGTCTCAACGCTGCGCCGAGTCAGTCCCTCAGTCAGGCCTGAGGCGTCTCAACGCTGCTCCGAGTCAGTCCCTCAGTCAGGCCTGAGGCGTCTCAACGCTGCTCTGAGTCAGTCCCTCAGTCAGGCCTGAGGCGTCTCAACGCTGCTCTGAGTCAGTACCTCAGTCAGGCCTGAGGCGTCTCAACGCTGCTCTGAGTCAGTCCCTCAGTCAGGCCTGAGGCGTCTCAACGCTGCTCCGAGTCAGTCCCTCAGTCAGGCCTGAGGCGTCTCAACGCTGCTCCGAGTCAGTCCCTCAGTCAGGCCTGAGGCGTCTCAACGCTGCTCCGAGTCAGTCCCTCAGTCAGGCCTGAGGCGTCTCAACGCTGCTCCGAGTCAGTCCCTCAGTCAGGCCTGAGGCGTCTCAACGCTGCTCCGAGTCAGTCCCTCAGTCAGGCCTGAGGCGTCTCAACGCTGCTCTGAGTCAGTCCCTCAGTCAGGCCTGAGGCGTCTCAACGCTGCTCTGAGTCAGTCCCTCAGTCAGGCCTGAGGCGTCTCAACGCTGCTCTGAGTCAGTCCCTCAGTCAGGCCTGAGGCGTCTCAACGCTGCTCTGAGTCAGTCCCTCAGTCAGGCCTGAGGCGTCTCAACGCTGCTCCGAGTCAGTCCCTCAGTCAGGCCTGAGGCGTCTCAACGCTGCTCCGAGTCAGTCCCTCAGTCAGGCCTGAGGCGTCTCAACGCTGCTCTGAGTCAGCCAGCCAGCCAGTCAGGCTACAAATGTACCTATTTCCGGAACAGTACAGTATTATAGATATGCTCTTTTTTAGTTTACAGATATCTCCAGAACAGCACTGAAATATACATATGTCCTATTTTCTCACATGTTCTAATGTTCTCTGTGTTCTAGGTCTCAGTGTTCCTGGGTCTGAGCTTCTTCTTGGAGCTGACAGCAGGTATCCTGTTCTGATGTTCTCTCTCTGTGTTCCAGTTCTCTGTGTTCCTGGGTCTGATCTTCTTCTTGGAGCTGACAGCAGGCATCCTGGCCTTTGTGTTTAAAGACTGGATCAAAGACCAGCTCAACTTCTTCATCAACAACAACGTCAAGGCTTACCGCGACGACATCGACCTGCAGAACCTCATAGACTTCACACAGGAATATGTGAGTAGTACTAGATGTTATAGAGTTAACACAGGGATATGTCAGTAGTACTAGATGGTATAGAGTTAACACAGGAATATGTCAGTAGTACTAGATGGTATAGAGTTAACACAGGGATATGTCAGTAGTACTAGATGGTATAGAGTTAACACAGGGATATGTCAGTAGTACTAGATGGTATAGAGTTAACACAGGGATATGTCAGTAGTACTAGATGTTATAGAGTTAACAGGGATATGTCAGTAGTACTAGATGGTATAGAGTTAACACAGGAATATGTCAGTAGTACTAGATGTTATAGAGTCAACACAGGAATATGTGAGTAGTACTAGATGTTATAGAGTTAACACAGGGATATGTCAGTAGTACTAGATGGTATAGAGTTAACACAGGAATATGTCAGTAGTACTAGATGTTATATAGTGAACACAGGGATATGTCAGTAGTACTAGATGGTATAGAGTTAACACAGGGATATGTCAGTAGTACTAGATGTTATAGAGTTAACACAGGGATATGTCAGTAGTACTAGATGGTATAGAGTTAACACAGGGATATGTCAGTAGTACTAGATGGTATAGAGTTAACACAGGGATATGTCAGTAGTACTAGATGTTATAGAGTTAACACAGGGATATGTCAGTAGTACTAGATGTTATAGAGTTAACACAGGGATATGTCAGTAGTACTAGATGTTATAGAGTCAACACAGGAATATGTGAGTAGTACTAGATGTTATAGAGTTAACACAGGGATATGTCAGTAGTACTAGATGTTATAGAGTTAACACAGGAATATGTGAGTAGTACTAGATGTTATAGAGTTAACACAGGAATATGTCAGTAGTACTAGATGGTATAGAGTTAACAGGAATAAAGTTGAAGTCGGAAGTTAACATACACTTAGTTTGGAGTCATTAAAACTCGTTTTTCAACCACTCCACAAATTTCTTGTTAATAAACTGTATTTTTCCACAAGTCGGTTAGGACATCTACTTTGTGCATGACACAAGTCATTTTTCCAACAATTGTTTACAGACAGATTATTTCACTTATAATTCACTGTATCACAATTCCAGTGGGTCAGAAGTTTACATACACTAAGTTGACTGTGTCTTTAAACAGCTTGGAACATTCCAGAAAATGATGTCATGCCTTTAGAAGCTTCTGATAGGCTAATTGAGTCAATTGGAGGTGTACCTGTGGATGTATTTCAAGGCCTACCTTCAAACTCAGTGCCTCTTTGCTTGACGTCATGGGAAAATCAAAAGAAATCAGCCAAGATCTCAGAAAAAAAATTGTAAACCTCCACAAGTCTGGTTCATTCTTGGGAGAAATGTTCAAACGCCTGAAGGTACCATGTTCATCTGTACAAACAATAGTACGCAAGTATAAATACCATGGGACCACGCAGCCGTCATACCGCTCAGGAAGGAGACGTGTTCTGTCTCCTGGAGATGAACGTACTTCGTGTGAAAAGTGCAAATCAATCCCAGAACAACAGCAAAGGACCTTGTGAAGATGCTGGAGGAAACAGGTACAAAGTATCTATATCCACATATCCACAGTAAAACGAGTCCTATATCCACATAACCTGAAAGGCCGCTCAGCAAGGAAGAAGCCACTGCTCCAAAACCACCATAAAAAAGCCAGACTACGGTTTGCAACTGCACATGGGGACAAAGATCGTACTTTTTGGAGAAATGTCCTCTTATCTGATTAAAAAATAGAACTGTTTGGCCATAATGACCATCGTTATGTTTGGAGGAAAAAGGGGGACGCTTGCAAGCCGAAGAACACCATCCCAACCATGAAGCATGGGGGTGGCAGTATCATGTTGTGGGGGTGCTTTGCTGCAGGAGGGACTGGTGCACTTCGCAAAATAGATGGCATCATGAGGTAGGAAAATTATGTGGATATATTGAAGCAACATCTCAAGACATCAGTCAGGAAGTTAAAGCTTGGTCGCAAATGAGTCTTCCAAATGGACAATGACCCCAAGCATACTTCCAAAGTTGTGGCAAAATGGCTTAAGGAAAATAAAGTCAAGGTATTAGAGTGGCCATCACAAAGCCATGACCTCAATCCTATAGAACGTTTGTGGGCAGACCTGAAAAAGTGTGTGCGAGCAAGGAGGCCTACAAACCTGACTCAGTTACACCAGCTCTGTCGGGAGGAATGGGCCAAAATTCACCCAACTTATTGTGGGAAGCTTGTGGAAGGCTACCTGAAATGTTTGACCCAAGTTAAACAATTTAAAGGCAATGCTACCAAATACTAATTGAGTGTATGTAAACTTTTGACCCACTGGGAATTTGATGAAAGAAATAAAAGCTGAAATAAATCATTCTCTCAACTATTATTCTGACATTTCACATTCTTACATGTTTTACTAGGATTAAATGTCAGGAATTGTGAGAAACTGAGTTTAAATGTATTTGGCTAAGATGTATGTAACCTGTGAGTAGTAGAAAAGTGTCCCTGGAGCATTTTATGGGTTAAGTGCCTTGCTCAAGGACCCAACGGCATTACATAGTTGCATCTGACCCTAGGTCTGTAGTTCGGACCAACCTCCAGAGCTAAAGGTATTGTATCTTTAACTGTACTGTACAGGCAACATGTCCTGTACCTTTAACTGTACTGTACAGGCAACATGTCCGGTACCTTTAACTGTACTGTACAGGCAACATGTCCGGTACCTTTAACTGTACTGTACAGGCAACATGTATTGTATCTTTAGCTGGACTGTACTGTACAGGCAACATGTCTCGTACCTTTAACTGTACTGTACAGGCAACATGTCTCGTACCTTTAACTGTACTGTACAGGCAACATGTCCGGTACCTTTAACTGTACTGTACAGGCAACATGTATTGTATCTTTAGCTGGACTGTACTGTACAGGCAGCCAGCGCCTTAACCCTGATTGGATAACTGTACAAATGCTGAAGCCAACCAGAGCCAGCCTCTTTATCATAGCAGACTTGGTTGTAGTAACACGTTATAAAGGCTCCTAGGTGGTTATAACATGTAATAAAGCCTTATACCTGTGTGTGTTTTCTAGTGGTCGTGCTGTGGAGCCCACGGTCCTAATGACTGGAACCTGAATATCTACTTCAACTGCACGGAGTTTAACCCCAGTAGAGAGCGCTGTGGCGTCCCCTTCTCCTGCTGCGTCAAAGACCCTGCCGTAAGATACCTTACTGGGCTATAGAACTACATTATAAACCTCAGACTTAATTCAGTTTAACACATGAACATATTCACCTTGTTCTATTCTCATAATTGTTTTGCTTTCATTCGTTTCAGGAAGACGTCCTTAACACACAGTGTGGCTACGACGTGAGACTTCAAGGGGTTGGTTTTTCTCTTGTGTTTTGCTATCCAATCAGTCTTTAAAACCGTGCTGGTGGTAATCCAGAGAGAGAGAGAGGCGGCTGACATTTCAACCTTTCCTCTGAACATCTAGCCAGGCATGGTAGTTAGGGGTTTAGTAGCTAGTTAGCGTTCAGGCTCCTCTCCTCTGTCCTCCTCTCTTCCTAGCTAGCTAGCGTTCAGGCTCCTCTGTCCTCTTCTCTTCCTAGCTAGCTAGCGTTCAGGCTCCTCTGTCCTCCTCTCTTCCTAGCTAGCTAGCGTTCAGGCTCCTCTGTCCTCCTCTCTTCCTAGCTAGCTAGCGTTCAGGCTCCTCTCCTCTGTCCTCCTCTCTTCCTAGCTAGCTAGCGTTCAGGCTCCTCTCCTCTGTCCTCCTCTCTTCCTAGCTAGCTAGCGTTCAGGCTCCTCTCCTTTGTCCTCCTCTCTTCCTAGCTAGCTAGCGTTCAGGCTCCTATCCTCTGTCCTCCTCTCTTCCTAGCTAGCTAGCGTTCAGGCTCCTATCCTCTGTCCTCTCTTCCTAGCTAGCTAGCGTTCAGGCTCCTCTCCTCTCCTCCTCCTCTCTTCCTAGCTAGCTAGCGTTCAGGCTCCTCTCCTCTCCTCCTCCTCTCTTCCTAGCTAGCTAGCGGTCAGGCTCCTCTCCTCCTCTCTTCCTAGCTAGCTAGCGGTCAGGCTCCTCTCCTCCTCTCTTCCTAGCTAGCTAGCGTTCAGGCTCCTCTCCTCCTCTCTTCCTAGCTAGCTAGCGTTCAGGCTCCTCTCCTCCTCTCTTCCTAGCTAGCTAGCGGTCAGGCTCCTCTCCTCCTCTCTTCCTAGCTAGCTAGCGGTCAGGCTCCTCTCCTCCTCTCTTCCTAGCTAGCTAGCGGTCAGGCTCCTCTCCTCCTCTCTTCCTAGCTAGCTAGCGGTCAGGCTCCTCTCCTCCTCTCTTCCTAGCTAGCTAGCGGTCAGGCTCCTCTCCTCTGTCCTCCTCTCTTCCTAGCTAGCTAGCGTTCAGGCTCTTCTCCTCTGTCCTCCTCTCTTCCTAGCTAGCTAGCGTTCAGGCTCTTCTCCTCTGTCCTCCTCTCTTCCTAGCTAGCTAACGTTCAGGCTCCTCTCCTCCTCTCTTCCTAGCTAGCTAGCGGTCAGGCTCCTCTCCTCCTCTCTTCCTAGCTAGCTAGCGTTCAAGCTCCTCTTCTCTGTCCTCCTCTCTTCCTAGCTAGCTAACGTTCAGGCTCCTCTTCTCTGTCCTCCTCTCTTCCTAGCTAGCTAGCGTTCAGGCTCCTCTCCTCTGTCCTCATCTCTTCCTAGCTAGCTAGCGTTCAGGCTCCTCTCCTCTGTCCTCCTGTCTTCCTTAATAACAGTGTGTTTCTCTAACAGTGCTGATTATACTCCAGTTATAGCCCTGGGAAGCCTCACAGCACTACACTATAATTGGGGATTCAGTAGGTTATGCCTCCCTCTGCTGTGTGTGTGTGTGTGTGTGTGTGTGTGTGTGTGTGTGTGTGTGTGTGTGTGTGTGTGTGTGTGTGTGTGTGTGTGTGTGTGTGTGTGTGTGTGTGTGTGTGTGTGTGTGTGTGTGTGTGTGTGTGTGTGTACTCACAATACAGATCTCAACCAGAGCATTGTTGCTATGCATACTGTTATGTAGTGACGCCCCAAAAGACTGTATGTGCTGCAATTCTGTTAGCGTTCAGCCTTGTAGTCTTTGCCTTGAAAAATGTATTAAAACAAGCCATTTAATGTACACAATTCCTGTGGAGTTTGTTTGGGGTGGGAGGGAGGGAGAGTTAGAGAGAGAGACTAGTCTGTGGCGACCTAAATGCCAGAATCAGACAAGAACTTGACACCCTCAGCACACAGGGGGACAAACACCTACTTTGGGTGACCACATTCCCTCCCCCATATGCCCCCCTAGACACAACTACGAGAACATAACCAACACAACTCCCTGCAGCTCTGTCGCACGCTCGGTATGTACATAGTCAATGGTAGGCTTTGAGGGGACTCCTATGGTAGGTACACCTATAGCTCATCTCTTGGCAGTAGTACTGTAGACTACTTTATCACTGACCTCAACCCAGAGTCTCTCAGAGCATTCACAGTCAGCCCACTGACACCCTAAACATCAGCGCCACAGGTAACTTCCACAAAGCTGTGAATGATATGAGAGACAAGGCAAGAAGGGCCTTCTATGCCATCAAAATGAACATACAATGTGAGATATCTATTAGGATCTGGCTAAAAATACTTGAATCAGTTATAGAACCCATTGCCCTTTATTGTTGAGGTCTGGGGTCCGCTCACCAACCAAGAATTCAGAAAATGGGACAAACACCAAATTGAGACTTTGCATACAGAATTATGCAAAATATCCTCTGTGTACAACGTAAAACACCAAATAATGCATGCAGAGCAGAATTAGGCCAATATCCGCTAATTATCAAAATCCGGAAAAGAGCCGAGAGAGAGAATGGGAGAATAGCATAGAGAGAGAGGATAGCGCTTTAAC
Organism: Salvelinus alpinus; assembly: GCF_045679555.1. NCBI lineage: Eukaryota > Metazoa > Chordata > Actinopteri > Salmoniformes > Salmonidae > Salvelinus > Salvelinus alpinus. The sequence continues at coordinate 89,896,718 of NC_092089.1, forward strand.
AAAGACAAGACAAACTGAAATGGCTCTAGGGGAAGTTCAGTCACCATCTGAAACATTTCATTGAACGCCCAGGGATTCTCTTTTCTCCCATTGGTGGAGAGTCGGTTTACAGGTTTTAGCTTTGGATCAAAGGAATCCTTGGTGGAGTGTCTCTGTAGAGAGACGAAGGCAAGCTTTGTGGGAGAGAGCCTTATTGTTGCTGGGCCTCAACGGGAAATTTATATGGGGGGGGGGGAGAAAGAATAAAAGACAAGAGCTTGACAAAACATTCACACACAGCTTCATCCACAGTATTCACACACAGCTTCATCCACAGTATTCATACACAGCTTCATCCACAGTATTCATACACAGCTTCATCCACAGTATACACACACAGCTTCAACCACAGTACACACACAGCTTTATCCACAGTATACACACACAGTGTAACGTTCGTCTTGCGAAGAGATTGGTCCAAGAGATTGGACCAAGGCGCAGCGGGTGATGAAGACATGAATGAATTTATTTAACAAGACGTAAACGAACACTAACACGAAAATATACTTGAAAAATTACAAAACAACAAAATGACGTAGACAGACCTGAACTTGAGCACTTACATAAACACGAAGAACGCACGAACAGGAACAGACTACACAAACGAAACAGTCCCGTGTGGTAACACATACAGATACGAGATACAATCACCCACAAACAAACAGTGAGAACATCCTACCTTAATATGGTTCTCAATCAGAGGAAATGTCAAACACCTGCCTCTAATTGAGAACCATATCAGGCAACCCATTTAAACAAACATAGAAACACATAACATAGAATGCCCAACCCAACAGGTCAGGAACGTGACATAACCCCCCCCTCAAGGTGAAAACTCCGGACGCACCAGCATAAAGTCTAGGGGAGGGTCTGGGTGGGTATCTATCCACGGTGGTGGCTCAGGCTCTGGGCGTGGTCCCCACCCCACCATAGTCAATCCCCGCTTTTGTATCCCCCTCCCAATGACCACCCACCAAATTAACCCCACTAGATTAAGGGGCATCTCCGGAATGAGGGGCATCTCCGGAATGAGGGGCATCTCCGGAATGAGGGGCATCTCCGGAATGAGGGGCAGCTCCGGACTGAGGGACGGATCCTGGCTGGCTGGCTCTGGCTGGCTGGCTCTGGCGGATCCTGGCTGGCAGGCTCTGGCGGATCCTGGCTGGACGGCTCTGGCGGATCCAGGCTGGACGGCTCTGGCGGATCCAGGCTGGACGGCTCTGGCGGATCCAGGCTGGACGGCTCTGGCGGATCCTGGCTGGACGGCTCTGGCGGATCCTGGCTAGACAGCTCTGGCTGCTCATGGCTGGCTGACGGCTCTGGCTGCTCATGGCTGGCTGACGGCTCTGGCTGCTCATGGCTGGCTGGCTGCTCATGGCTGGCTGACGGCTCTGGCTGCTCATGGCTGGCTGACGGCTCTGGCTGCTCATGGCTGGCTGACGGCTCTGGCTGCTCATGGCTGGCTGGCGGCTCTGGCTGCTCATGGCTGGCTGACGGCTCTGGCTGCTCATGGCTGGCTGACGGCTCTGGCTGATCCTGTCTGGCGGAAGGCTCTGGCTGATCCTGTCTGGCGGAAGGCTCTGGCTGATCCTGTCTGGCGGAAGGCTCTGGCTGATCCTGTCTGGCGGAAGGCTCTGGCTGATCCTGTCTGGCGGAAGGCTCTGGCTGATCCTGTCTGGCGGAAGGCTCTGGCTGATCCTGTCTGGCGGAAGGCTCTGGCTGATCCTGTCTGGCGGAAGGCTCTGGCTGATCCTGTCTGGCGGACGGCTCTGGCTGATCCTGTCTGGCGGACGGCTCTGGCGGCTCCTGTCTGGCGGACGGCTCTGGCGGCTCCTGTCTGGCGGACGGCTCTGGCGGCTCCTGTCTGGCGGACGGCTCTGGCGGCTCCTGTCTGGCGGACGGCTCTGGCGGCTCCTGTCTGGCGGACGGCTCGGAAGGCTCGGGACAGACGGGCGGCTCGGAAGGCTCGGGACAGACGGGCGGCTCGGAAGGCTCGGGACAGACGGGCGGCTCTGACGGCGCTTGGCAGACGGACAGCTCTGGCCGGCTGAGGCACACTGTATGCCTGGTGCGTGGTGCCGGAACTGGAGGTACCGAGCTAAGGACACGCACCTTCAGGCTAGTGCGGGGAGCAGCAACAGGGCACACTGGACTCTCAATGCGTACTATAGGCCTGGTGTGTGGTACCGGCACTGGTGGTACCGGGCTGAGGGCACGCACATCAGGGCGAGTACGGGGAGAAGGAACAGTGCGTACAGGACTCTGGAGACGCACAGGAGGCTTGGTGCGTGGCGTAGGCACTGGTGGTAATGGGCTGGAGCGGGGAGGTGGCGCCGGAAATACCGGACCGTGCAGGCGTACTGGCTCCCTTGAGCACTGAGCCTGCCCAACCTTACCTGGTTGTATGCTCCCCGTCGCCCGACCAGTGCGGGGAGGTGGAATAACCCGCACCGGGCTATGTAGGCGAACCGGGGACACCATGCGTAAGGCTGGTGCCATGTAAGCCGGCCCGAGGAGACACACTGGTGGCCAGATGCGTTGGGCCGGCTTCATGACATCCGGCTCAATCCTCAATCTAGCCCGGCCGATACGAGGAGCTGGTATGTACCGCACCGGGCTATGCACACGTACAGGAGACACCATGCGCTCTACTGCGTAACACGTACTCTCGCTCTCCACGGTAAGTACAGGGAGTAGGCGCAGGTCTCCTACCTGACTTCGCCACACTCCCTTTTAGCCCCCCCAAGAAATTTTTGGAGTTTCTCTTCGGGTTTCCAGCCTCGCTTACGTGCTGCCTCCTCATATCGCCGCCTCTCTGCTTTCGCTGCCTCCAGCTCAGCTTTGGGACGGCGATATTCTCCTGGCTGTGCCCAGGGTCCCTTTCCGTCCAGAATCTCCTCCCAAGTCCACGAGTCCTGGTTTTTTGGCCGTTGCTGCTCCTCTCACGCTGCTTGATCCTTGTTTGGTGGGTGGTTCTGTAACGGTCGTTCTCCTCCTCTTCGTCTGAAGAGGAGGAGTAGGGATTGGACCAAAGCGCAGCGTGTTGTGAAGACATAATGATATTTATTTAAACAAGAATAACGATGACGAAACACGAAGCAGACTTTAAATTACAAAATAACAAAACGAACTAAACAGACCTGAACTTGAGCACTTACATAAACACAAAGAACGCACGAACAGGAACAGACTACACAAACGAAACAGTCCCGTGTGGTAACACATACAGACACGAGATACAATCACCCACAAACAAACAGTGAGAACATCCTACCTTAATATGGTTCTCAATCAGAGGAAACGTAAAACACCTGCCTCTAATTGAGAACCATATCAGGCAACCCATTTAAACAAACATAGAAACACATAACATAGAATGCCCACCCCAACTCACGCCCTGACCAACTAAACACATACAAAAATAAGAGAAAACAGGTCAGGAACGTGACACACAGCTTTATCCACAGTATACACTCACAGCTTCTTCCACAGTATACACACAGCTTCATCCACATGACACACAGCTTCATCCACAGTATACACACACAGCTTTATCCACAGTATACACACAGCTTCTTCCACAGTATACACACACAGCTTCATCCACAGTACACACACAGCTTTATCCACAGTATACACACACAGCTTTATCCACAGTATACACACAGCTTCATCCACATGACACACAGCTTCATCCACAGTATACACACACAGCTTTATCCACAGTATACACACAGCTTCTTCCACAGTATACACACACAGCTTCATCCACAGTACACACACAGCTTTATCCACAGTATACACACACAGCTTTATCCACAGTATACACACAGCTTCATCCACATGACACACAGCTTCATCCACAGTATACACACACAGCTTTATCCACAGTATACACACAGCTTCTTCCACAGTATACACACACAGCTTCATCCACAGTACACACACAGCTTTATCCACAGTATACACACACAGCTTTATCCACAGTATACACACAGCTTCATCCACATGACACACAGCTTCATCCACAGTATACACACACAGCTTTATCCACAGTATACACACAGCTTCTTCCACAGTATACACACACAGCTTCATCCACAGTACACACACAGCTTTATCCACAGTATACACACACAGCTTTATCCACAGTATACACACAGCTTCATCCACATGACACACAGCTTCATCCACAGTATACACACACAGCTTTATCCACAGTATACACACAGCTTCTTCCACAGTATACACACACAGCTTCATCCACAGTACACACACAGCTTTATCCACAGTATACACACACAGCTTTATCCACAGTACACACACAGCTTTATCCACAGTACACACACAGCTAGACTAGGTCTGTGACGCTAGTTGAATAAACATGTCAATCTAAGTAACCAAAATAATCCTCTTCAAAATCCATCAGTTTACGAAGCGGTTTTTATCTTCCGAACAGTTTGACCTACAAACTATTATGCCCACTCGATGTAAAGGGAAGACTCTCACAGACACTATGGTGGTCTCCGTTTTGCTCTACCACCCACAAGTGTCACGGGACTTGTCTGAAGGTTTACAAAAATGTATGGAAGTAGTAAGGTAGTTTTCTGCCTAGCCACAAAATGGGTTAAATATGTGTAAAATATATATTCATATTTCCTGAGATTTCTTAAATTTCCAAGATATAGGAAAAACACTTAAACAAGCTAAACTCAGCAAAAAAAGAAACGTCCCTTTTTCAGGACCCTCTCTTTCAAAGCTAATTCGTAAAAATCCAAATAACTTCACAGATCTTCATTGTAAAGGGTTTAAACACTGTTTCCCCATGCTTGTTTCATTAAACAATTAATGAACATGCACCTGTGGAACGGTCGTTAAGACACTAACAGCTTACAGACGGTAGGCAATTTTGTTCAAATCCCCGAGCTGACAAGGTACAAATCTGTCGTTCTGCCCCTGAATAAGGCAGTTAACCCACTGTTCCTAGGCCGTCATTGAAAATAAGAATTTGTTCTTAACTGACTTGCCTAGTTAAATAAAGGTTAAAAAATAATAAATTAAGGTTACAGTTAATTTACTTAGGACACTACAGAGGCCTTTCTACTGACTCTGGAAAAACACCCGAAGAAAGATGCCCAGGGTCCCTGGTCATCTGTGTGAACGTGTCTTATGCATGCTGCAAGGAGGCATTAGGACTGCAGATGTGTACTCTGGAGCGGTATCGATTTGGAGGTGAAGGGTCCATCATGGTCTGGGGCACCGTGACACAGCTTCATCGGACTGAGCTTGTTGTCATTGCAGGCAATCTCAACGCTGTGCGTTACAGGGAAGACATCCTCCTCCCTCATGTGGTGCCCTTCCTGCAGGCTCATCCTGACATGACCCTCCAGCATGACAATGCCACCATGCACAGAACGAGCAGTATGGCTGATTTCCTGCCAGACAGGAATGTCAGTGTTCTGCCATGGCCAGCGAAGAGCCCGGGTCTCAATCCCATTGAGCATGTCTGGGACCTGTTGGATCGGAGGGTGAGGGCCTAGGGCCATTCCCCCCAGAAATGTCAGTGAACTTGCAGGTGCCTTGGTGGAAGAGTGGGGTAACATCTCACAACAACAACTGGCACATCTGGTGCAGTCCATGAGGAGGAGATGCACTGCAGTACTTATTAATGCAGCTGGTGGCCACACCAGATACTGACTGTTACTTTTAATTTTGACCCCCTCTTTGTTCAGGGACACATTATTCAATTTCTGTTAGTCACATGTCTGTGGGAACTTGTTCAGTTTATGGCTCAGTTGTTGAATCTTATGTTCATACAAATATTTACACATGTTAAGTTTGCTGAAAATAACCGCAGTTGACAGTGAGAGGACTTTCTTTTTTTGCTGAGTTTATATATTAATATTTCCTGAGATTTCTTGTATTTCCTAGATATGCGGAAAAACACTTCTAAAACAAGCTACATATGGGCAGAACTAAAACAAGTTATCTAATGATTCTCTCTCTTGTTGTTCTATTGTTTTCAGTACTTGTCTTATATTATCTCCAATGTATCGTCCTTGTAAAAAACCTGTCTGATTAGGATGAATAATATCCCTAAATACTTTTTTAATTATATGTGCTATGCAACTCTGAAGTGTAAAGCGCCTCCCAATTTTTTAAATGGACTGGATCTTTATATTTCCCACCTGTGTCCTGTTTCAGTAATAATGAAATCAGACCTTGCTGAGTATCTGATAATCTACCATTTACATAGGAGTGGTTAACATATGTTGATAACGGACCTCTACATAGAAAAATGTGTGATATACCTCAACTGGTATGTCATCCAGCCCGGATGTTTCCTGGACTTAAAGGCTTTAAATGCATCAGGAAGTTCCTCCTCTGTAATTTCACCTTCACATGAGTCTTTCTGTACGGTTGTTAATTTTACATTATTAATAGAATTAAAAATCCATACCATTATCTTCAGTTAGAGGAGATGGAGGAGACTGAAACGAAAACATATGTTTAAAGTATTTTACTTTTGTCTTTCAAAATATTGTTTGGTGATTCATGGAGGACCGTCGTTCGTAACACGTTTTCAGTCAATTATTTTGGAGAGGATTTCTATGTTGAAGATTTAAAAAAATAAATAAAATAAAAATTAAAAATGGTGCATTTGTTCCCCATATTCCATCCAGGTCGCTTTATTTTTTAAATAATATTTTACAGTTGATCTTTCTAGTTCTTCCTCTAACTTATAGTTCCTCTAGTTATTTTAGTTCTTCCTCTAACTTATTATGTGCCTGTACTGTTAAGTCCTCTATTTTCTTTGTTAATATGATCTCTCTTGACCTAAATAGTTTTTAAAGATGAGTATTGAATTGCGTGTCCTCCAAACACACATCTAAAAATGTCCCGTACAATAAGGGGATCAGAAGCTAAGCAGGGTTGGTCCTGGTCGGTCCCTGGATGGGAGACCAGATGCTGCTTGAAAGTGGTGTTTTGTGGTCTAGCAGGAGGCACTCTTTCCTTTTGGTCTAAAATAAAAAATATCCCAATGCCCCAGGGCAGTGATTGGGGAAATTGCCCTGTGTAGGGTGCGGCCTTTTGGATGGGACGTTAAACGGGTGGTCCTGACTCTCTGTGGTCACTGAAGATCTCATGGCACTTATCGTAAGAGTAGGGGTGTTAACCCCGGTGTCCTGGCTACATTTCCCAATCTGGTCCTCATACTATCATGGCCACCTAATCATCCCCAGTTTACAATTGGCTCATTCATCCCCCTCCTCTCCCCTGTAACTATTCCCCAGGTCGTTGCTGCAAATGGCAATGTGTTCTCAGTCAATTGACCTGGTAAATTAAGGGTTAACAAAAAAATAAAAGTTTAACCAAAAAAGTGTTAAACAAATCAAAATATATTTTAGATTCTTCAACGTAGCCATCAGGGGGGGGGGGGGGATTGGTGCATATCCCCCTCTGATATGCACCAATCCCCCTCTGATATGCACCAATCCCCCCCTCTGATATGCACCAATCCCCCCCTCTGATATGCACTAATCACCCCCCTCTGATATGCACCAAATCCCCCCCTCTGATATGCACCAATCCCCCTCTGATATGCACCAATCCCCCTCTGATATGCACCAATCCCCCCCTCTGATATGCACCAATCCCCCCCCTCTGATATGCACCCACCCCCCCTCCAAGACCATCACAGCCCTAATAGAGACACAAAGCTTATTGCTGCTCTCATGACCTCCTATGAAGTGTTGTACACTTGGCATAATGTTAATACTACACTATCTATGCCAGAGGGGGACACAGTGAATTCATCCTAAATGGCACCCTAATTCCCTTAATAGTGCACTTATTTTAACTAGGTCCCATAGGGAATAGGGTGTCATTTGGGACTAAAATCGTTTTTTTTTTTTTTATCCTTCATGTTCTGTGAGTCATAGTCTAATGGACAGTGGTTTGGTCTGGTTCGGCTAACTCTGTGTCAAAAAGGTTTTTCTCCAAACTGTTGGTTGTGGGGGGAAACAGTGTATTATAACATGTCTCCAATCTCCCCCTCCCAGGAGTTGGACCAGCAGAAATACATCTACACTAAGGGTTGTGTGGACCAGTTTGAGAGGTGGCTTCAGGACAACCTGATCATTGTAGCCGGGGTCTTTGTGGGCGTCGCACTTCTACAGGTAAGGAGGACTTCCAAAATACATTTATTTAACAAATGTATATTTAAAGAGTCAGCTTTGTGTGAATCCGATAAATAATGTTTGCATTTGCTGTCATCATCACGACAGGAAGTCAGGGTTTCTGCTAGCTGACCATTACCGGTTTTGGCATTTACAAAAAACAATTTAAACCCATAAATAAAACGGTTGCCGGGCCAAAATGACCGTGAGAGAAGAAAAATCCCGTTGCAAAATCATGCTTTTTATTCATTCATTGATGGAAATACATTTGACCATCATGCTTATCGGTCTAGGTTAATTAGCATAATATACTGGAATCTAACTGGCCTGTGTGTATTTTCGTTAATCATCATGTGTCTTATTTATCCTACACATCTATTACATGCACACAGTATATAGAAAGAGCCTATTTCGAGTGGGATTTCTTACAATGGGGGGGAAGCTTACAATTTATCCTGCCATTTTTACCATTCTGCTTGCCAGTTATCATATTCATATGTGTCTTTTCATGGAACAGTTTCATTTCAATAAAGTTTTTGATTTCTATCACGCGATTAATCAAAAAAATCTATAAAAATCATGGAAAATTATAACTCAACTAATGTGATATCAGCCTTTGCCATTGATACACTGTGATCCAGTGGCGGCTAAAGAAATGAGCTCATGGAACTCATAGGCCAATGCTGCAGTAGGCTTATAACTTCCATTGCTCTTTCACACTGAGGATTGGTGATTATCGAGGGGCAGGTTGTTGGAAAGATTTTTCAAATAGCTTATGTCGAGGAACTATAGTTTTAATTAGGGATGCACAATATATCGGTGAACATATCGGAATCGGACAATATTAGCTAAAAATGTCAACGTCGGTATCGGCCCGATGTCTAGTTTAACGGCGATGTGCAAAACCGATGTCAAAGCTGACGTGCCATACCTATATAACGTAGGTACGTGACGTAATGAAGCCACGTAAAATTGTGCGCTACACGTGTAACACAGCGTTCCTAACCTAGCGCGCAATGTCGAGCAGTCATTTAAAAGAGTATTAAAAGAGTAAGACAATTTCAGCGAGACAACTCAAAAGGTGAAATCTATTAAAGCCAAGATAGTGGAATTCATTGCCCTTGACAATTAACCGTTCTCTGTCGTGGATGATGTTTGGCTTTCGCCGACTGGTCGTGCACCGGTACACACTACCAAGTGCGCTATTTTTCAGATGTTTCCCTACCAGAGTTACACAGTAATAGCGTCACTGCTATTAGCATCACAACATACTAAGGAACGCCGTTTGGGTCAAAAAAGATTAAGTCAAATGCACTGTCAAAGTTGCACAAAAAAGTCTGCAAACACCGAACGATGTGTTTACGATACCGCGTTGGTAATAAAGCTTCATTTGTTCGACCGCAACTTCTGGGGGTGCTTTGGGATGGAAATGCAATATGGCAGTCGTGCCAACATATCTCATCAGCCACCTGGTGGAAGGGACGTTGTGGATCTGAGGCTCTTTCCCCTGTTGCCTCCATCATCCTCCAAATCCCACCAACATCAGCCGTCTCAGAGCGCAACTGGTCCTTGTTTGGGAACACACACACCAAAGCACGCAACAGGCTGATCAATACAACGGTTGAAAAATTGGTGGCCATCCGGGCAAATTTGAGGCTTTTCGAGCTTGACAACGAGTCATCCTCAACAAGGTTGGAAAGTGACAGTGAAGATGAGGCCTCAGAGTCTGATGTTCAAGAGGTGGACATTGAGGAGGTCCAGGGAGAAGACATGGAAGCCTGAGAGGAAGACAACCAAAGCTTTAGTTTCTAGACTGTCATTTTACAGATGTATGTTGAAAACGTTTTCGGTAGATGCGATGGCTCATTGGGGATCATTCATTATTCCCTTTCTTTTTTTGTTCAGTGAAATCATCCCATGTGAAGAGTCTCATTTCATTAAAGTTCAATTCGTTTACTAAATAGTTTTTTTGATTTCTATTGGAAGGATTTAATAATTTGCAATTATGTCTACTTATGATAAGGTAAAAGGTTTATGTTTCTATCTCCATATGATATGGTAAATATATCCGTTGCAAAAAACATCTACATTTAAATGGCATTAATATTAATTTCCATATATTCCCCTTAATTCCCACAAAGTTTCCACCTCTGAATATTCCCCAAATTATGCAACCCTGATCCTAGTCGTGTTAGCAACCCTGATCCTAGTCGTGTTAGCAACCCTGATCTAAGTCGTGTTAGCAACCCTGATCCTAGTCGTGTTAGCAACCCTAATCCTAGTCGTGTTAGCAACCCTGATCCTAGTCGTATTAGTAACCCTGATCCTAGTCGTATTAGCAACCCTGATCCTAGTCGTATTAGCAACCCTGATCCTAGTCGTATTAGCAACCCTGATCCTAGTGGTATTAGCAACCCTAATCCTAGTCGTATTAGTAACCCTGATCCTAGTTGTGTTAGCAACCCTGATCCTAGTCGTGTTAGCAACCCTGATCCTAGTCGTGTTAGCAACCCTAATCCTAGTCGTGTTAGCAACCCTGATCCTAGTGGTATTAGTAACCCTAATCCTAGTCGTATTAGCAACCCTGATCCTAGTCGTGTTAGCAACCCTGATCCTAGTCGTGTTAGCAACCCTGATCCTAGTCGTGTTAGCAACCCTGATCCTAGTGGTATTAGTAACCCTAATCCTAGTCGTATTAGCAACCCTGATCCTAGTCGTGTTAGTAACCCTGATCCTAGTCGTGTTAGCAACCCTGGTCCTAGTCGTATTAGTAACCCTGATCCTAGTCGTATTAGCAACCCTGATCCTAGTCGTGTTAGCAACCCTGATCCTAGTCGTATTAGCAACCCTGATCCTAGTCGTATTATACAACCCTGATCCTAGTCGTATTAGCAACCCTGATCCTAGTCGTATTAGCAACCCTGATCCTAGTCGTATTAGCAACCCTGATCCTAGTCGTATTATACAACCCTGATCCTAGTCGTATTAGCAACCCTGATCCTAGTCGTATTAGCAACCCTGATCCTAGTCGTATTAGCAACCCTGATCCTAGTCGTATTATACAACCCTGATCCTAGTCGTATTATACAACCCTGATCCTAGTCGTATTAGCAACCCTGATCCTAGTCGTATTAGCAACCCTGATCCTAGTCGTGTTAGCAACCCTGATCCTAGTCGTGTTAGCAACCCTGATCCTAGTCGTGTTAGCAACCCTGATCCTAGTCGTGTTAGCAACCCTGATCCTAGTCGTGTTAGCAACCCTGATCCTAGTCGTGTTAGCAACCCTGATCCTAGTCGTGTTAGCAACCCTGATCCTAGTCGTGTTAGCAACCCTGATCCTAGTCGTGTTAGCAACCCTGATCCTAGTCGTGTTAGCAACACTGATCCTAGTCGTATTAGCAACCCTGATCCTAGTGGTATTATACAACCCTGATCCTAGTCGTATTAGCAACCCTGATCCTAGTCGTATTAGCAACCCTGATCCTAGTCGTATTATACAACCCTGATCCTAGTCGTATTATACAACCCTGATCCTAGTGGTATTATACAACCCTGATCCTAGTCGTATTAGCAACCCTGATCCTAGTCGTATTAGCAACCCTGATCCTAGTCGTATTATACAACCCTGATCCTAGTCGTATTATACAACCCTGATCCTAGTGGTATTATACAACCCTGATCCTAGTCGTATTAGCAACCCTGATCCTAGTGGTATTATCAACCCTGATCCTAGTCGTATTAGCAACCCTGATCCTAGTCGTATTAGCAACCCTGATCCTAGTCGTATTAGTAACCCTGATCCTAGTCGTATTAGTAACCCTGATCCTAGTCGTATTAGCAACCCTGATCCTAGTCGTGTTAGCAACCCTGATCCTAGTCGTGTTAGCAACACTGATCCTAGTCGTATTAGCAACACTGATCCTAGTGGTATTATACAACCCTGATCCTAGTCGTGTTAGCAACCCTGATCCTAGTCGTATTAGTAACCCTGATCCTAGTCGTGTTAGCAACCCTGATCCTAGTCGTGTTAGCAACCCTGATCCTAGTCGTGTTAGCAACCCTGATCCTAGTCGTGTTAGCAACCCTGATCCTAGTCGTGTTAGCAACCCTGATCCTAGTCGTATTAGTAACCCTGATCCTAGTCGTGTTAGCAACCCTGATCCTAGTCGTGTTAGCAACCCTGATCCTAGTCGTATTAGCAACCCTGATCCTAGTCGTGTTAGCAACCCTGATCCTAGTCGTGTTAGCAACCCTAATCCTAGTCGTGTTAGCAACCCTGATCCTAGTCGTGTTAGCAACCCTGATCCTAGTCGTGTTAGCAACCCTGATCCTAGTCGTGTTAGCAACCCTGATCCTAGTCGTATTAGTAACCCTGATCCTAGTCGTGTTAGCAACCCTGATCCTAGTCGTGTTAGCAACCCTGATCCTAGTCGTGTTAGCAACCCTGATCCTAGTCGTGTTAGCAACCCTGATCCTAGTCGTGTTAGCAACCCTGATCCTAGTCGTGTTAGCAACCCTGATCCTAGTCGTATTAGCAACCCTGATCCTAGTCGTATTAGCAACCCTGATCCTAGTCGTATTAGCAACCCTGATCCTAGTCGTATTATACAACCCTGATCCTAGTCGTATTAGCAACCCTGATCCTAGTCGTATTAGCAACCCTGATCCTAGTCGTATTAGCAACCCTGATCCTAGTCGTATTATACAACCCTGATCCTAGTCGTATTATACAACCCTGATCCTAGTCGTATTAGCAACCCTGATCCTAGTCGTATTAGCAACCCTGATCCTAGTCGTGTTAGCAACCCTGATCCTAGTCGTGTTAGCAACCCTGATCCTAGTCGTGTTAGCAACCCTGATCCTAGTCGTGTTAGCAACCCTGATCCTAGTCGTGTTAGCAACCCTGATCCTAGTCGTGTTAGCAACCCTGATCCTAGTCGTGTTAGCAACCCTGATCCTAGTCGTGTTAGCAACCCTGATCCTAGTCGTGTTAGCAACCCTGATCCTAGTCGTGTTAGCAACACTGATCCTAGTCGTATTAGCAACCCTGATCCTAGTGGTATTATACAACCCTGATCCTAGTCGTATTAGCAACCCTGATCCTAGTCGTATTAGCAACCCTGATCCTAGTCGTATTATACAACCCTGATCCTAGTCGTATTATACAACCCTGATCCTAGTCGTATTATACAACCCTGATCCTAGTCGTATTAGCAACCCTGATCCTAGTGGTATTATCAACCCTGATCCTAGTCGTATTAGCAACCCTGATCCTAGTCGTATTAGCAACCCTGATCCTAGTCGTATTAGTAACCCTGATCCTAGTCGTATTAGTAACCCTGATCCTAGTCGTATTAGCAACCCTGATCCTAGTCGTGTTAGCAACCCTGATCCTAGTCGTGTTAGCAACACTGATCCTAGTCGTATTAGCAACACTGATCCTAGTGGTATTATACAACCCTGATCCTAGTCGTGTTAGCAACCCTGATCCTAGTCGTATTAGTAACCCTGATCCTAGTCGTGTTAGCAACCCTGATCCTAGTCGTGTTAGCAACCCTGATCCTAGTCGTGTTAGCAACCCTGATCCTAGTCGTGTTAGCAACCCTGATCCTAGTCGTGTTAGCAACCCTGATCCTAGTCGTATTAGTAACCCTGATCCTAGTCGTGTTAGCAACCCTGATCCTAGTCGTGTTAGCAACCCTGATCCTAGTCGTATTAGCAACCCTGATCCTAGTCGTGTTAGCAACCCTGATCCTAGTCGTGTTAGCAACCCTAATCCTAGTCGTGTTAGCAACCCTGATCCTAGTCGTGTTAGCAACCCTGATCCTAGTCGTGTTAGCAACCCTGATCCTAGTCGTGTTAGCAACCCTGATCCTAGTCGTATTAGTAACCCTGATCCTAGTCGTGTTAGCAACCCTGATCCTAGTCGTGTTAGCAACCCTGATCCTAGTCGTGTTAGCAACCCTGATCCTAGTCGTGTTAGCAACCCTGATCCTAGTCGTGTTAGCAACCCTGATCCTAGTCGTGTTAGCAACCCTGATCCTAGTCGTGTTAGCAACCCTGATCCTAGTCGTGTTAGCAACCCTGATCCTAGTCGTGTTAGCAACCCTGATCCTAGTCGTGTTAGCAACCCTGATCCTAGTCGTGTTAGCAACCCTGATCCTAGTCGTGTTAGCAACCCTGATCCTAGTCGTGTTAGCAACCCTGATCCTAGTCGTGTTAGCAACCCTGATCCTAGTCGTGTTAGCAACCCTGATCCTAGTCGTGTTAGCAACCCTGATCCTAGTCGTGTTAGCAACCCTGATCCTAGTCGTGTTAGCAACCCTGATCCTAGTCGTGTTAGCAACCCTGATCCTAGTCGTGTTAGCAACCCTGATCCTAGTCGTGTTAGCAACCCTGATCCTAGTCGTGTTAGCAACCCTGATCCTAGTCGTGTTAGCAACCCTGATCCTAGTCGTGTTAGCAACCCTGATCCTAGTCGTGTTAGCAACCCTGATCCTAGTCGTGTTAGCAACCCTGATCCTAGTCGTGTTAGCAACCCTGATCCTAGTCGTGTTAGCAACCCTGATCCTAGTCGTTGCATCTTTAGATTCCCCTTATTTCTAAGTTTCTAACAGATCTTTTCGTCTCTTTTGTCACATATGGAACCTTTCCCAGGTGCGCTGTTTAAAGTGGTGTTTTCAGGTGCGCTGTTTAAAGTGGTGTTTTCAGGTGCGCTGTTTAAAGTGGTGTTTTCAGGTGCGCTGTTTAAAGTGGTGTTTTCAGGTGCGCTGTTTAAAGTGGTGTTTTCAGGTGCGCTGTTTAAAGTGGTGTTTCCCAGGTGCGCTGTTTAAAGTGGTGTTTCCCAGGTGCGCTGTTTAAAGTGGTGTTTCCCAGGTGCGCTGTTTAAAGTGGTGTTTTCAGGTGCGCTGTTTAAAGTGGTGTTTTCAGGTGCGCTGTTTAAAGTGGTGTTTTCAGGTGCGCTGTTTAAAGTGGTGTTTTCAGGTGCGCTGTTTAAAGTGGTGTTTTCAGGTGCGCTGTTTAAAGTGGTGTTTCCCAGGTGCGCTGTTTAAAGTGGTGTTTCCCAGGCGCGCTGTTTAAAGTGGTGTTTTCCCACCGAGTTGCATTTTGGCGAATGTTTGAAAATGACGTTTTATTGGTTGCTTTATTACATGAGATCATTACCATAATGTAAATGTTCTGTTAAGATCATTACCATAATGTAAATGTGATTTCTGTCATTCTGAGCCCCGTGGTTGACGCCCTAATCGGTTATCCACCCACTGCATATGTGTCCTGTAAATTTCTCAAAAGGCTGTTAAATCAAAATCTTCCCGGTTACGTTGTGCCCGACATTTTCCTACAGGAAACCCTGCTGGGAGTGTGCATTTAGTTTGAGACTGCCATCTGCTGGCGATAATCAGGATCACTTCCTTTTCTCTGTGTGTGGCTCTAAATCACCTATGCTATAAATGTCAAGCTATGTGCCAGAGGCTGGCAGAGAGGAAATGTAATTTAGCTAACATGTGATGTCATTTCCTGTTTAGATATTTGGGATCTGCCTGGCTCAGAACCTGGTGAGTGACGTCAAGGCCGTGAAGGCCAACTGGTGACCCCAGGACCTTGAGGGGGGGGGGGGGGCGTACTCTGACCTTTGACCCCCAACATCCAGCTCGCTGAACCGCTGAGAGGTGGAAACACAAACAGCTGTTTACCTCTGGACCTGCCGGGCTGAGAGTTGGAAACACAAACAGCTGTTTACCTCTGGTCCTGCCGGGCTGAGACGTGGAAACACAAACAGCTGTTTACCTCTGGACCTGCCGGGCTGAGAGGTGGAAACACAAACAGGTGTTTACCTCTGGTCCTGCCGGGCTGAGACGTGGAAACACAAACAGCTGTTTACCTCTGGTCCTGCCGGGCTGAGACGTGGAAACACAAACAGCTGTTTACCTCTGGTCCTGCCGGGCTGAGATGTGGAAACACAAACAGCTGTTTACCGCTGGACCTGCAGGGCTGAGAGTTGGAAACAGAAAAACAGCTGTTTACCTCTGGACCTGCCGGGCTGAGAGGTGGAAACACAAACAGCTGTTTTCCTCTGGTCCTGCCGGGCTGAGACGTGGAAACACAAACAGCTGTTTACCTCTGGACCTGCCGGGCTGAGATGTGAAAACACAAACAGCTGTTTACCTCTGGTCCTGCCGGGCTGAGAGTTGGAAACACAAACAGCTGTTTACCTCTGGACCTGCCGGGCTGAGACGTGGAAACACAAACAGCTGTTTACCTCTGGACCTGCCGGGCTGAGACGTGGAAACACAAACAGCTGTTTACCTCTGGACCTACCGGGCTCGGGAGCTACCACACAAAACATTGTTTACTGTCCCAAACAGACAAACACACACACCGTTTATTACCACTCTGGGCTGGGGACTTACACACACACACAAGTACATATGGACACACAGGGGACTCGTGTGGATGTCTAGCTCAACTGATCTGACTTGAGGAACTGGACTCTTTGTTCTTTACACTTTGATTCCACTGGGTGTATTTCCCTGCTCCGGGAAGATGCACCCATTGGCTGGTGGAGATGAATAGAAAGACAAATAAACAGATATAGGACCTGGGTGAAAGCTGAGAAGAGGATGAGAGGAGAGATTACAACTCTCTTCTTTTTATTCAGTCACATATCAGTCTATTTCACCTCAACACTACTACCACTAGGATTTCAAAACAGCCCTTCAGAAAAGGCCTTCCACAGCTGCTTGTTAGATAGCTACTAATCCCACGTGTACAGCCTTTCTGTTTCCTGTACAGTATAGAGTGGGCTGCCGACTGACCTACTGGCTGGCTGACAGGATGGCATTTCCTCCGTTACTCTATGACCACTGAAAGACATAAAGCGCACTTCCTGTTAGCGCAAAGTAAGGAAATGGGAGTATTCCATTTCACGTTCAGAAAATTCCGGTTAGCACGGCCTTGCTACGGATGCATGTCTTTAACCGCCTGCTTTTGAATGGCATGTTCAAACATATATATATATATATATATATATATATAACGTTATACTGGCCTTTATACTGACGTTAAATCTATATATATATATATATATATATGTGAATTTATTTTCAGAGTTTTGTCTGTCGATGTTTTGAGTTTAATCAAACAGCAGACAGACAGACATGTATGGAGAGATTATGTTTCTCTCCCAGCGTTCTTGAAGCTTTGGGCCTTTTACTTGATCTAAACTTTAACCTTATACTGATGTTAAACCTCTGTTATGTTGGCGTTAAATCTCTGTTATACTGACGTTAAATCTCTGTTATACTGACGTTAAATCTCTGTTATACTGACGTTAAATCTCTGTTATACTGACGTTAAATCTCTGTTATACTGACGTTAAACCTCTGTTATACTGACGTTAAATCTGTTATACTGGCGTTAAATCTCTGTTAAACTGACGTTAAATCTCTGTTAAACTGACGTTAAATCTCTGTTAAACTGACGTTAAATCTCTGTTAAACTGACGTTAAATCTGTTATACTGACGTTAAATCTGTTATACTGACGTTAAATCTGTTATACTGACGTTAAATCTGTTATACTGACGTTAAATCTGTTATACTGACGTTAAATCTGTTATACTGATGTTAAATCTGTTATACTAACGTTATACTGACGTTAAATCTCTGTTATACTGACGTTAAATCTCTGTTATACTGACATTAAATCTCTGTTATACTGACGTTAAATCTCTGTTATACTGACATTAAATCTCTGTTATACAGACGTTAAATCTCTGTTATACTGACGTTAAATCTCTGTTATACTGACGTTAAATCTCTGTTATACTGACGTTAAATCTCTGTTATACTGACGTTAAATCTCTGTTATACTGACGTTAAACCTCTGTTATACTGACGTTAAATCTGTTATACTGGCGTTAAATCTCTGTTAAACTGACGTTAAATCTCTGTTAAACTGACGTTAAATCTCTGTTAAACTGACGTTAAATCTCTGTTAAACTGACGTTAAATCTGTTATACTGACGTTAAATCTGTTATACTGACGTTAAATCTGTTATACTGACGTTAAATCTGTTATACTGACGTTAAATCTGTTATACTGATGTTAAATCTGTTATACTAACGTTATACTGACGTTAAATCTCTGTTATACTGACGTTAAATCTCTGTTATACTGACATTAAATCTCTGTTATACTGACGTTAAATCTCTGTTATACTGACATTAAATCTCTGTTATACAGACGTTAAATCTCTGTTATACTGACGTTAAATCTCTGTTATACTGACATTAAATCTCTGTTATACTGACGTTAAATCTCTGTTATACTGACGTTAAATCTCTGTTATACAGACGTTAAATCTCTGTTATACTGACGTTAAATCTCTGTTATACTGACATTAAATCTCTGTTATACTGAAGTTACATCTCTGTTATACTGACGTTAAATCTCTGTTATACTGACGTTAAATCTCTGTTATACTGACGTTAAATCTGTTATACTGACGTTAAATCTGTTATACTGACGTTAAATCTGTTATACTGACGTTAAATCTCTGTTATACTGACGTTAATCTCTGTTATACTGACGTTAAATCTCTGTTATACTGACGTTAAATCTCTGTTATACTGACGTTAAATCTCTGTTATACTGACGTTATCTCTGTTATACTGACGTTAAATCTGTTATACTGACGTTATCTCTGTTATACTGACGTTAAATCTCTGTTATACTGACGTTAAATCTCTGTTATACTGACGTTAAATCTCTGTTATGCTGACGTTAAATCTCTGTTATGCTGACGTTAAATCTCTGTTATGCTGACGTTAAATCTGTTATACTGACGTTAAATCTGTTATACTGACGTTAAATCTGTTATACTGACGTTAAATCTCTGTTATGCTGACGTTAAATCTCTGTTATGCTGACGTTAAATCTCTGTTATGCTGACGTTAAATCTCTGTTATACTGACGTTAAATCTCTGTTATACTGACGTTAAATCTCTGTTATACTGACGTTAAATCTCTGTTATGCTAACGTTAAATCTCTGTTATGCTGACGTTAAATCTGTTATACTGACGTTAAATCTGTTATACTGACGTTAAATCTCTGTTAAACTGACGTTATACTGACATTAAATCTCTGTTATGCTGACGTTAAATCTCTGTTATACTGACGTTAAATCTCTGTTATCCTGGGGTTGGTTTGATGCCTTTATTCTGTCTCTTCTGGTATCCCACCTTTTTGGAAGTTTGAATTACATTACACCCCTGTTGTTATTCTTATGTCTTATCAACAAAAACAACAACAATTCTCCTTGTGTTTGTTGTCTGTCTTCGTTGGACTGGTTTTTAATTTGTTTATATGAAATAACACATACTTGTTAATATCTTTAAATATAAATAGTAACACATTTTCTCAGTTTAACATGAATGATGCTGTATCATTTATATTAGTAAGTAGAGTTTCCGGGTACTTTTCCCATGTTTTCCAGGAATCCTGATTGTAGGATTCCGTATTTCCTGCTTTTTCCTTCCTGATTCTGGGAATCTTCCAACTGGGATTTCTGGGAATTCTGGGAAAGTTAACAGAATTTTTCATCCCTGTTAGTACAGTACGTTATCAGTAACCATGGTGACATGTAAATGATTTTATTATTGTTACATTTTCAATACAGAGTTTACACTGTGCATCCCAGTACATTTTTCAATACAGTTTACACTGTGCATCCCAGTACATTTTTCAATACAGTTTACACTGTGCATCCCAGTACATTTTTCAATACAGTTTACACTGTGCATCCCAGTACATTTTTCAATACAGTTTACACTGTGCATCCCAGTACATTTTTCAATACAGTTTACACTGGTCATCCCAGTACATTTTTCAATACAGTTTACACTGGTCATCCCAGTACATTTTCAATACAGTTTACACTGGTCATCCCAGTACATTTTTCAATACAGTTTACACTGGTCATCCCAGTACATTTTTCAATACAGTTTACACTGTGCATCCCAGTACATTTTTCAATACAGTTTACACTGGTCATCCCAGTACATTTTTCAATACAGTTTACACTGGTCATCCCAGTACATTTTTCAATACAGTTTACACTGGTCATCCCAGTACATTTTTCAATACAGTTTACACTGGTCATCCCAGTACATTTCTCAATACAGTTTACACTGGTCATCCCAGTACATTTCTCAATACAGTTTACACTGGTCATCCCAGTACATTTTTCAATACAGTTTACACTGGTCATCCCAGTACATTTCTCAATACAGTTTACACTGGTCATCCCAGTACATTTTTCAATACAGTTTACACTGGTCATCCCAGTACATTTCTCAATACAGTTTACACTGGTCATCCCAGTACATTTTTCAATACAGTTTACACTGGTCATCCCAGTACATTTTTCAATACAGTTTACACTGGTCATCCCAGTACATTTTTCAATACAGTTTACACTGTGCATCCCAGTACATTTTCCAATACAGTTTACACTGGTCATCCCAGTACATTTTTCAATACAGTTTACACTGGTCATCGCAGTACATTTTTCAATACAGAGTTTACACTGGTCATCCCAGTACATTTTTCAATACAGAGTTTACACTGGTCATCCCAGTACATTTTTCAATACAGTTTACACTGGTCATCCCAGTACATTTTTCAATACAGTTTACACTGGTCATCCCAGTACATTTTTCAATACAGTTTACACTGGTCATCCCAGTACATTTTTCAATACAGTTTACACTGTTCATCCCAGTACATTTTTCAATACAGTTTACACTGGTCATCCCAGTACATTTTTCAATACAGTTTACACTGGTCATCCCAGTACATTTTTCAATACAGTTTACACTGGTCATCCCAGTACATTTTTCAATACAGTTTACACTGTGCATCCCAGTACATTTTTCAATACAGTTTACACTGGTCATCCCAGTACATTTTTCAATACAGTTTACACTGGTCATCCCAGTACATTTTTCAATACAGTTTACACTGGTCATCCCAGTACATTTTTCAATACAGTTTACACTGGTCATCCCAGTACATTTTTCAATACAGTTTACACTGGTCATCCCAGTACATTTTTCAATACAGTTTACACTGGTCATCCCAGTACATTTTTCAATACAGTTTACACTGGTCATCCCAGTACATTTTCAGATTTATAGCAATATATGTTTTACATTGAATTCATTGTATTTATTGGGATTTGTCTGGCATGAAGACATTCCCTGCAGCGTCCGTCTGCTTCCCAGTAGCCACCCAAAATGTCAGCTCTTCTACCCATTTATAGCCCCTCTTTGTGGTAGCGTTTCGGGAGTGGTCAGGGTCCCCTAGCTACGTCCCTACCAATGTCTCACTCTTCCTGTGGTATACACAAGGCCTATATGTAGGAGCTGTAACTCCTCTTTGGGATCCTCCCTGGTCGGTTGATGTTGTAATAACAGGCATGATTCTAAATCATTTACGTCCCTGCTTGTCAGACAACTCCATGTCCCAGTCTTACACGCTGCAGTCCAGCAGCATGGGCCCTAGTGTCGTTCCTCAAGTAGCCTCGAACGATGATTTGCCTGAATATGACCATCAGGGTATATAGCCTTGATAATGACGACCAGACTATAGCTTAATGGCTATTTCTTTACCAATCACTTCCTCGATGGTTGGCCTGAATATGACCATCAGGGTATATAGCCTTGATAATGACGACCAGACTATAGCTTAATGGCTATTTCTTTACCAATCACTTCCTCGATGGTTGGCCTGAATATGACCATCAGGGTATATAGCCTTGATAATGACGACCAGACTATAGCTTAATGGCTATTTCTTTACCAATCACTTCCTCGATGGTTGGCCTGAATATGACCATCAGGGTATATAGCCTTGATAATGACGACCAGACTATAGCTTAATGGCTATTTCTTTACCAATCACTTCCTCGATGGTTGGCCTGAATATGACCATCAGGGTATATAGCCTTGATAATGACGACCAGACTATAGCTTAATGGCTATTTCTTTACCAATCACTTCCTCGATGGTTGGCCTGAATATGACCATCAGGGTATATAGCCTTGATAATGACGACCAGACTATAGCTTAATGGCTATTTCTTTACCAATCACTTCCTCGATGGTTGGCCTGAATATGACCATCAGGGTATATAGCCTTGATAATGACGACCAGACTATAGCTTAATGGCTATTTCTTTACCAATCACTTCCTCGATGGTTGGCCTGAATATGACCATCAGGGTATATAGCCTTGATAATGACGACCAGACTATAGCTTAATGGCTATTTCTTTACCAATCACTTCCTCGATGGTTGGCCTGAATATGACCATCAGGGTATATAGCCTTGATAATGACGACCAGACTATAGCTTAATGGCTATTTCTTTACCAATCACTTCCTCGATGGTTGGCCTGAATATGACCATCAGGGTATATAGCCTTGATAATGACGACCAGACTATAGCTTAATGGCTATTTCTTTACCAATCACTTCCTCGATGGTTGGCCTGAATATGACCATCAGGGTATATAGCCTTGATAATGACGACCAGACTATAGCTTAATGGCTATTTCTTTACCAATCACTTCCTCGATGGTTGGCCTGAATATGACCATCAGGGTATATAGCCTTGATAATGACGACCAGACTATAGCTTAATGGCTATTTCTTTACCAATCACTTCCTCGATGGTTGGCCTGAATTTCACAACCACCAGTTAGTGTACCCAGGCCAGGTTTTTATGCCGACAAAATGAAAGATTACATTGATATTAGAACAGGATATTTGTTTTAAAGTTTTAATGCAGCCCTGCTTCTCTCTATCAAATGAGTCTGTCGTTTTGTGCTGATGTCAAAATGACGTGATTTATAATTCATGTAGGCCAGCTCGGGTTCAATCCATCGGTTTCTTGGACCAATCAGAACGGTTTGAATGTGTTTGCGTTTGAGAAGTCGTCTGGGAGGAAGCAAATCCAGACTCATGGTGGAGAAGAAACCGTGGTGGGTGTGGCGTCTGGCTGGAGCCATGTGGATGGGTAGACAGGAAACTATATAGAGGCTTCATATCAAAGAGTTACATTCCATTTTCAGGGGTTTGATTTACTTCCTTTCTTTTCTTTGTTATTTCCTGTGTTATTTCCTGTGTTACTTCCGGTTATGTCCTGTGTTACTTCCTGTGTTACTTCCTGTGTTACTTCCTGTGTTACTTCCTGTGTTACTTCCTGTGTAACTTTCTGTGTTATTTCCTGTGTTATTTCCTGTGTTATTTCCTGTGTTACTTCCTGTGTTATTTCCTGTGTTACTTCCTGTGTATGTGCATGGTCTTTTCCAACCACTTCATCTCAGATAAATGAATCTGCAACATTTTGGTGCTTTTCACATTTTGTTACAACACACCGCTTCATGAATGATTGGTAGATTTCAAAGCACGTCTAGACCTGAGTGAGGCTCTATGCCTACCCAAGTTCTGGATGTCAGCTATGGTCTTCTCCTCATAAGACAAGACTGATCTGTTATAGATACACAATATTATCTCAGTGTTTTAAGTTCGCATCTGAAATGTGCATTTTATCAATGATTCTTAGGATTTCTAGTACACACTGGGTTGGTGATGTCTGGTGTTTTCACAGAACAGGACTGAATTAGTTCTCTGTTTTATGACATAAAGGGGTGTGTGTGGTTTCTGCCGTCTGTAACTAACCAGTTTGTTGGGAGTTTTTAATTTTTATTTTATTTCATCTCAAAGCCTTCTTTTACGTTCCCCTCATAGCTTGGAACATTTCCAGAGTCTACCTCATCTTAGAGAGAAGGTCCTTTAATAAAGCTAGTGGTTGGATTTGTTTTCCGTCGTCTGTCAGAAAGACGCTGAGAGGTGCCGAGAATCTCTGTTTGGTAATACCGATAACAGCGCCATGACAGAAAGCCAGTAGGTCGTAGTGTTATTTGTACTTTCTGAGGACGTAACATAGTTTCAATGAAAAGTTACTGTGTGGGCGATAATGTTTATAAGTGAAATGTTTTGAAAAGTTTGTCCTGAACTGGACAATGGCATTGTGTGTAATCTCTATCGCCGCAGTGACAGTACCATAGCCAATTCCATTTAAGTTGATTCAAAAGGATATTTCCTGTATCTTGCTCTTCTTCTTCTTATGTTGAAAAATGTAGCATTCGTGTGTTTTTGTTGGGAGAAATGTTGAAGATGCTTTTTTTGTCTTCATTTCTTGAATTCCATGTTGTCATCAATACAGCTGGAATGTCAACAAGTAACAGATAGAACTCCTTACATGCTGAAAACGAGTAAAATTACTTTGTGGGATATGGTCTCTTACACTTTACATTGTTACAAAATATACTTATTTTTCATATTAAATAAAAATGATTTATTAAAAACATCTGGCCTCCATTGCAAGTTTTGATGTGTCAACATACATCATTGTATGTCTTTATGCATGTTCTGTCTCTGTTTGTCTGTCTGTCTGTTAATTTATTGGCTTGGAGAGAGAAATGCTAGGTGCTATTAACCAGACTGTTATTTTTTTTTAAATGAAATTTCTTTAATGTGCCACTAGAGGGCGACGCTTAAAGAATAGCTCTGCTCGGCCGAGGTGGTACTGTATACAGCATGTGTCAGAGTAGGAGTGCTGATCTAGGACCATGTCCTCCCTCCCCTGGTCATGTAATTTGATCAGGTAAAACTGATCCTGAATCAGGATGTAGGGGCTGATGTTAGTAAAGGGTTTTACAAGGTGAAACTATAAAAAAAAAAATTACACTTTTGCAGACTTTTGTTTCTGTACTGGTGAAATGACCAGGTTGCAGCATGATGGATTAAATGCTGTGACAGGGTGTGTTTAGTTGTTCCTAAATAGGACCTGTGGGCTGGTAACCTTTTGGAGTTTGCTCTGTGTTTTGCACACATTCAACTCTGCAGAGGAGTTAAATAGAAGCGCCTCTATAGAGAAGAGCCATGTCCGATCACTGTTTGTTTTTTGTTACAAGGGGATATTTAAATTAAACCACGGCAGGACATAAACAATGTTTTTGACAGACACGGTCTTCGTCTGGTCATGTAGATAGGTTTATTTAGGTGAAAGATTCTTTAGAGACCTTCGAGTTTAAGAGGTTAAAGGGAAAAAATATGTAACTTTTTAAGAGATTTCACTCTGAACCAGAGTAAACACCATTTGGAAGTGTGGCAATGTGAGACTAAACCAGAAGATACCCAGCTAACATGTCTGACCTGACCTCTACACCCTGCATTCTGCATCAAATTAAATCCCTTTTCTTTTCCCAGATAGGCTCGGTGCAAGAGTTCATTTCTTTGTTTTATTATTTTATTTACATATATTTTTTTATTTTTTTTATTTTAACAGGTAAGTTGACTGAGAACACGTTCTCCTTTACAGCAACAACCTGGGGAATAGTTACAGGGGAAAGGAGGCGGGGATGAATGAGCCAATTGGAAGCTGGGGATGATTATGTGACCGTGATGATATGAGGGCCAGATTGGGAATTTAGCCAGGACACCAGGGTTAACACCCCTACTCTTATGATAAGTGCCATGGGATCTTTAATGACCTCAGAGAGTCAGGACATCCGTTAAACGTCCCATCCGAAAGACGGCACCCTACACAGGGCAGTGTCCCCAATCACTGCCCTGGGGCATTGGGATATTCTTTAGACCAGAGGAAAGAGTGCCTCCTACTGACCCTCCAACACCACTTCCAGCAGCATGTGGTCTCCCATCCAGGGACTGACCAGGACCAACCCTGCTTAGCTTCAGAAGCAATATATACTGAAGACAAATATTGTCAAAGATTTTACTGAGTTACAGTTCCTATAAAGAAATCGGTCAACTGAAATAAATTCATTAGGCCCTAATCTATGGGTTTCACATGACTGGGAATATAGAAATGCATCTGTTGGTCACAGATACCTTTAAAAAGGTAGCGGCGTGGATCAGAAAACCAGTCATTTTCCTCATGCAGCACAACACAACACATCAGATACCTTCACATAGAGTTTATCAGGCTATTGATTGTGGCCTGTAGAATGTTGTCCCACTCTTCAACGGCTGTGTGAATTTGCTGTGGTTTTGGCGGGAACTGGTACCCACTGTTGAACACACAGATCCAGAGCATCCCAAACATGCTCAATATGGGTGATGATCATGCTGTTTAATCATCTTCTTGATATGCCACACCTGTCAGGTGGATGGATTATCTTGGCAAAGGAGAAATGCTCACTAACACGGATGTAAACAAATTTGTTCTTAAAATATGATCAGCTTATTATAGATCCACCAGCGTCAGACGAAGACTAGATCATTTCATTATTATAGATCCACCAGCGTCAGACGAAGACTAGATCATTTCATTATTATAGATCCACCAGCGTCAGACGAAGACTAGATCATAATAATAATTTGATGGATAAACTGGTGGGGTAGCAGTATGAATGCCAATGAGATGGAAGGAAAGATCTTTCTTTCTCTTGAAGGAAGGAAGGAACGGAGCCATTTCCTGGTTATGCTCTCTTTCTCTTGAAGGAAGGAACGGAGCCATTTCCTGTTTATGCTCTCTTTCTCTTGAAGGAAGGAAGGAACGGAGCCATTTCCTGTTTATGTCCGTTGAGTCATTTGTGATTTATCTTTTGAATCAGATCTGAATCCGATCTGTAATGCAACACAGACCTAGAGACCAACACAGGACACACGCCTTCTCTGCTTTCTGCACAGATGGTTAGGGATGCATCCCAAGTGGCTCCCTATTCCCTATATAGTGCATTGCTTTTGACCATGGTCCATAGGGAATAGGGTGTAGGGAATACAGTATATAGGCAATAGGGTGCCATTTGGGACACAGTCCATAAGTCGTATTGGGAAGACTGAAGAAACCCTCTGTGTAACACACCGTGAATTACTGTTACGTCCGATAGCAAGTGATCTAAGTGGATTTCTCTTTACAACACTAGACCCAATATCAACACAGCGCAAAGGCCTTCCTCTGGTTTCAACCAGACCTCTGCCACGCTGATCCTCAACACGGGGACCCCTCGGGTGCGTGCCTAGTCCACTCCTGTACTCCCTGTTCACCCACGACTGCATGGCAAATGTTGACTCGAACACCATCATTAAGTTTGCTGATGACACAGTAGTAGTAGGCCTGATCTCCGACAATGATGAGACAGCCTAAAGGGAGGATGTCAGAGACCTGGCAGTGTGGTGCCAGGACAACAACTTCTCCCTCAATGTGAGCAAGACAAAGGAGATGATCGTGGACTACAGGAAAATGCGGCCCAAACAGTCCCCCATTAACATCGACGGGGCTGCAGTGGAGTGGGCCGAGAGTTTCAAGTTCATTGGTGTCCACATCCCCAATGAACTATCATGGTCCAAACATACCAAGAAAATTGTGAAGAGGGCACGACAAAAAAATGTCCCCCTCAGGAGACTGAAAAGATTTGCCATGGGCCCCCAGATCCTCAAAAAGTTCTACAGCTGCACCATCGAGAGCATCCTGACCGGTTGCTTCACCGCCTGGTATGGCAACTGCTCGGCATCCGACCGTGAGGCACTACAGAGGGTAATGCGTACGGCCCAGTACATCACTGGGGCCAAGCTGCCTGCCATCCAGGACCTATATAATAGGCATTGTCAGTGGAAGTCCATAATAATTGTCAAAGACTCCAGCCAACATTCATCATAGACTGTTCTCTCTGCTACTCGGCAAGTCTCGGTCCTGTTGTATTCGGCACATGTGACAAATAAAATGTCATTTGATTTGACCTGGGTTCAAATATTATTTTAATTAATGATAATTACTTTATCTGAGCTTAAAACCTGTTTGGGCTGCAGGGGCAGTATTGAGTAGCCAGATAAAAGGTGCCCATTTCAAACGGCCTCGTACTCAATTCTTGCTCGTACAATATGCATATTATTATTACTATTGGATAGAAAACACTCTCTAGTTTCTAAAACCGTTTGAATTATATCAGAACTCATTTGGCACAAACTTCCTGACCAGGAAGTGGAAAGTCTGAAAACTATGCTCTGTTCTAGGTCCTGCCTATAAATGGGCATGATATGTATTAGTATACGTGCATGTCATACACCTTCCCCTAGATGTCAAGAGGCGGTGAGAGAAGAAATGGAGTGTTTATCTTGGTCTGAGTTGGAATAAATCCTCTTGGAATGACGTGTCACCCATTTCCTGTTTTCAGGAAGGCGCAAGAAGGAACCGGGGATTGCCTTTTAAAAAGCTGTCGTTATAGGCGACTACTATCTCCGGCTTTGATTTTATTTGATACATGTGACAATATCATCGTAAAGTATGTTTTTTCAATATAGTTTAATCAGATTATTTACATTTTTTCGGGAGTTTTGCCGTGTTCCGTTCTCTTCCGTTTGTTGACGATGGAGAGATTCGCGCCACTTGGCTAGTGTGCTTGCTAAATCGAGAGGGAAAAAGGCCGTTCTAAAACCAAACAACGATTGTTCCCGACGAAGGACCCCTTGTACAACATTCTGATGAAAGATCAGCAAAAGTAGGACCCATTTTATGATGCTATTTCATATATCTGTCGAACATGTGAACTAGTCGTTTGCGCCCAGCTTTTGGGTACTCTCTCGCCATACCTAAGCTGGATGTCGTAATGAAGTTATTTTTAGAATTCTAACACGGCGATTGCATTAAGAACTAGTGTATCTATCATTTCCTATACAACATGTATTTTTTAGTTATGTTTATGAATAGCTATTTGGTCAGAATATGTGTGTCAGAAAAAGTGTCAGAAAAATATCCGGACGTTGTGGGAAAAAGTAGCTAGGTTAGCACAATGTATAACCACTGATTTCAGCTCTAAATATGCACATTTTCGAACAAAACATAAGTGTATGTATAAATTGAGCTTGACTGTTGTAATAAAAGTGTACCAAAACAGCAAACTCTTTTCATCTGGCACTCAATGCAGGAGAAAGCAAACAACAAAAGCTTTACAAATATTTCAAATAGTATTCAAACCCAGGCCTGATTTCAACATAGATGGTTATGAGTCATTTTGAAGTGTCTGCACTAATGAAGACTTCGATTGAATGGGGTGTTCCTCTGGGTAAAGACATGTAGTATAAAGGCCTCTATTGAATGGGGTGTTCATCTGGGTAAAGACATGTAGTATAAAGGCCTCTATTGAATGGGGTGTTCATCTGGGTAAAGACATGTAGTATAAAGGCCTCTATTGAATGGGGTGTTCATCTGGGTAAAGACATGTAGTATAAAGGCCTCTATTGAATGGGGTGTTCATCTGGGTAAAGTCATTAAGTCCAAAAAGAAAGTAATGGCATCTCCCATAAATATTTGGAAAAGACTTTGGAAACTCAGTATGACTCATTAAGACATTAAAATGGTACTGATGAGTTCACCTGACTCTAGGAAGTATGACTCATTAAGACATTAAAATGGTACTGATGAGTTCACCTGACTGGGTAATATGACTCATTAAGACATTAAAATGGTACTGACGAGTTCACCTGATTCTAGGTAAGTAGAACAAAGGACTTCATTGTCAAAATGTCTCTCTACCCTTTTAACTAAAGATACTGTATGGTACACCCAAATCAACATCACTGCATTTTTCATGTAAAAGTCCATAATTCAACTTACAAATTGGTTATAAATGATTGGGATTTTTCCCAATCTTCTCAAATATTAAACTTCACATGACATTCTGTGTAGATCGTATGCATGTAATTGAATCAAATGAGTGAATTGTCTTTATCTCTGTCAGCTGTGCGAATTATCCTCTGTAGTCTCATTGTTTTTTAATTTTTATATATATATATTTTTTGCTGACATTTCATCAACATCAAGCTTCTTTCATGGGGCAGCTTCAAAGTAGAACAATCAGGGTTGTGGGTTTGATTCCCGCAGGGGACCAGTAGAAACGGAAATGTATTGCACTCGCTGCTACTGTAAGTTGCTCTAGATAAGAGCGCCTGACAAAAAAAAAATGTAGATCTGTATGGAGAAAATACCCAGTTTTACTAATTTGTACATTTTTTGAGGTGCGCTATTTAACCAAGAAGGAGACTGATGGAGTGCTGCATCAGATGACCTGGCCTCCGCAATCACCCGACCTCAACCCAATTGAGATGGTTTGTTATGAGTTGGACCGCAGAGTGAAGGAAAAGCCTCTAACAAGTGCTCAGCATATGTGGGAACCCCTTCAAGACTGCTTTTTTGTTGTGTTTTAGGTTATTGTGGAGAATAAAATGGGGTGGAAAATTGTAACACAGTGAACAAGGAATAGGGCTCTGGTCAAAAGTAGTGCACTATGGGTAACAGGGTGAACAGGGAATAG